>NC_031497.1:3805134-3810256 GCF_000237925.1 Schistosoma mansoni
TGGGGAATGACAATCACAGGATTCTTGAAATTTGGATTTTTCACAGATACAGAATTCCTCTTTACTTTTAATGAACGAATACAATATAAATACAAGGCAGGCCATACACATAGATATACGATGTACTATCTACTTGATTATAATAAGATGATCAAAAATCAAATTAAATGTAACGGACATGTCCGTTCAGTATTTTAGTTGCATATTGTTAATCTTTTCTTATTTCACCGTTATCGAAGAAACAAAAGTCACAGAAATCATGCTGTTAACAATAATAAAGGAAAGATGTTCAAAATTAAAAGTCATATGGCATTCTTTCTTTTTCCTTCTCAAAACTACTAAGAAATATAAAATCGAAAGGTTTTGTACAAGTATATGCGTACCTATATTCTCAAGTTTCAGATCCTATAAGGACTACTATCTATCTCTGCTAACCATGCTTGTGAATTAAGGTATATCGAGGCAATACGCACAGTATGCACATATGCCAATTAGAGACTGACCAGTTGCAGTCCTAACAAAATCGATGGGAAGATTCAAACAAACAATACTAAGTTGAATTTAAATCTATTCACCGTTATAGGAAAATGATAGTTTCTTATAGGTATTAGTGTTTTTAGGTTAACTTGGAACTATCCAAACCTAGGGGTCTAAAATGTTCGGAAAGTCACGTTGAACAAAAAGATGTGTTTTCATTTGTGTATTCAAAGCCGTCTTGAACTAAGCTGGTTACTTCTGACAGACATTTAAAATAGATATGTAAGAAGAAATCTAATGATCCGATTTTATTCACTTGATCCCCTTCAGTTATTCCGAGTTCAACCACAAACGTCATACTGTTTAAACGTTTGCTTATCTCAGTCAGTTTTTCCTCACTGAATAAAATATTTTCAAAATTTAATAAGATTTATGGAATTAATTTTACTGGATTATATAACTGTTGTTTGAGTCTATATCATGCAAATGCAAGAAATACAGAGGACAAACGGATTTTATGCTTTCATTGATATAGAGCTGAAAAACTGTAGATTTACAAAATAATTTACCTCATTCGATGTTTACCTTCAAAAAGCTTATAGACACAACGTTTTGGGCAAAATGGACAATTCGCTATGTAGGCATCGGTGTGATTAAGAAGTTATTATATGGTGACCTTAGAAACATTCTTGTTGCATGAGAATCGAGTTTTTAATCTATAGCAAAATCACATTCGATTATATCGCTTCAGTTATTTCAGTCAACAGATTTCATAGTTAGTCTGCTAAGAAATGTTTGTCAAGTAAATATAACATTAATACGAATTGATATCTTTTTATAGATTTTATAACAAACTCACCGGCTCCAATAATAACTACTGCCTCACAAGATTTTGAAAAATATAAATTACTCATTTCATCAGCAGATGCAATACTAATTTCATATGGTTGACCAATTTTTAGACCAAATATTTCTACAACATAATTTTCTCCCCATGGATCTAATTTGTTTAATTTAACTTCTTCAACATAAAGTTCAGATTTTCGATAATGAACAGAATTTATAAGATCTAAAACATGTACTTCAAAATGAGATGGTATACGACCATATGGTGTTCGACGCCATTTAACTTGTGCAGATGGACTACGATGTATAGCTTGAAAGAAACATGTGCTTGGTGGTTCAACTTTCACGTCAGATGTATGACAGGCTTCATTTATCCAACAGTGAATTTTACGTGTTTCTGTAATTGTTGTTGTTGCTATCGCTATTGATGCTGGTGGTAACTTTTGTTCCTTTTGAGGATTTTCATGCTGAAAACATTTATTACGAGTTAACATGTATTCGATTAATTCCACAAATGAAATATTTCATTTAAATAATAAGTGTTTTTTGATAACCTTTGTCGCTGTAATAGTCAGACAATATTTTAATCAAATTTCTAAAGTCTGTTGTTTAAGATTAAGTTTTGTTTACTTTCAAACATAAATTTAATATTCTCTGTAATTAGTGTTAAGATAAGCGGCATAAATCTCATGGTTTCAACATTACCCATGTAATCCTGCAGAAAACCTATACTCTTTTCTGAATTAATATTGATTCCATGTAGAAGTTTGCATGAAACAGCCGTTGATGTTGTCGGAGGCGATGATGAAAGCTGTAGAGCTAAATCACCCGGTTTAGAGAACTAAATGCAACCAAAGTGATCAACCGGAGCTTCAAATCATCCCTATCATTACAAAAATATTTGATTCGTTGCATCTTCTTCGGAATAATTTATCAGCATTTTTATCTACAAAATGACATTTGATGGTTATTCTAAATAACGTTACTGTAAATCATGGCAGTAAGCGACCAATTACTTCTAAACAATTCAATAGTTTCCAGAATACATTTGCATTCAATGTAATTTAATGACACTGAATGTTGATAATAAGCACTACCCAGTACAATAATTGAGTTGGCCTCTCTTTCAAATTGACAATGTGATAAAATGTAAAAAATATAATATTTCAGGTTTAACGAAACTAATCGAACATTTCTAAAAGAACAGTATTCACCTCTTTGATGGAATTAGATTCACTAAGTAACTTCCGGATCTGAAGTTGTAATCCTGGTTCACATCTCCTACCAGCTGGTGCTCGAGTTAAATTGAGCATTAATTCCCAAGGATATTCTTCCAGTAGTTCATCAATTGTAGGAATAATTGCTGAGCACTCTTGCAATGTTGTCCATGGTCCCCAAATTTCGCTGCGTTCTGAAAGTCTTTCTGTGGTCCAATTATCTATGTTCATGGAAAAGATGGCAGAGCAAATTATTGACGGTATTTTTTTTGTCAGATGATATGAATATATGGTTGCCTATAGCGTCTGCTTATATCGAAGGGTCTGTTGCATTGGTTCAGTCTATGAGTAATAATTAAGATTTGAAGTCACTTTACAAGGCGCTGATTAGAAATAAAGTCACTACAGTTTACTTGTTAGACCTAAGCACTATATACAAATCTTATTAATAAAAATGGTTTCTTTTTAACACAAAGCCTCGAAAATGAACGACTTCAAACACAAACGATAACTGGTCAGCAAAATGACCCAACTAACATGAAAGTATGATACACTTTTTGATACAAAACAAATATGACCAAATACCATTTGAAATACCAATGACTGTAAGGTATGGTTGTTGTTGGTCACCCATCAGCTTATGAAATCGAGATCCATTAAAAGGCTGACTACTTACTTACTTACGCCTGTTACCCTTCTTTCCCATTCTTGATTTGTCTGATGGCCATCCTGATGTCTTCGATCTTTGGTAGAGTGATATCTATAGGAAGGTCTATGTGCTGCTTCGATATTCGGTGGATTCAGTGGGCTGGTCTATCCAGCAGTTCCTCAAAGTATTCCACTCACTCTGTTCTTAAATCTCGGTGATTGTCCTTCCTTCTTTTTCCCTGACTGGTCTCTTTGGTTTACAATATCTCCCTGCAAACTATCTGTTCACCATATTAAGACCTATATCTAGCGTTTACTAGTGAGTGTGATCTCAATGCCATGTTTTCGAAAGCAACCGCAAAATTAGGTGGCTCATTTCAGTGTTCTTGTAGACTAGGTCCAATTACTTTACTCTTAGACATACTGCCCACAGTATCCAAACGTAGACTGGTGAGTGAAACAAATACCACATAGGTTACTATTTAACGATCAATCAGTGTATATTAAGAATTATGTATTAGAGACATGTTTTCCATATCAGTAGGTGCGTGTAAGACGGATAATAGTCAAGATTGACGTCAACTATAAATATAATACTACTTATTTTACCTTCCATGTTGATTTTATTTTCGGTAGTATCCGTAAAATCACATCCATTTTCTCCACATTTAGAAGAAAAGTTTTTCAAACTTGATTTTGACAATGCATGGAAGGAATGATTTCTGGATGAAGCTGTAATTAAAAGAAAATAAGGTGTTTGTTTTGTTTTAATAAATTCTGAAACTGGAACTATTGACAATATTCACACCGAAAAGTAGATTATAATAATTCGTTTTAAAATTTTGTAGGTTCTGTGGATGTTTATGGTAACAATAAGTGTGATTTTTAGAGTTCTCAACAGGTTTTGATTGTTTATTTATTTATGGCACAATTCCTATGAAGTAAGATTTTGATGAATATCAAATTTCATTTTGTTGAAGACAAATCCATAGACCTTCGCTTTATTTTGTAGGAATTAGGTAACATTGGCAATGACATATCCCACAACGTACTTTTAGATGCAGAGTTATCAAACTGGTCTAAATAAGTTTAGAGGACTAAAAAATTTTCAATTTTCAATGGAAATGTTTTGTAATTTAGAATTTACTACGATCACGGTCGAAATTAACTGAAGTACGAATTCCAGACTCCAAAGCAGCTCATACCAACTGTCTACTCCTTAACCTGATAAAAATCTTATGCTCACTAATGATTACCTTTCATAAGGATTTCCGACGTTATGTTAAGAATCTGTGAGCTCTGGAGGTTGAATGTGCTGAAGCATGAAGCAGATACCAGTTGCAATATTTAAGGACTGTCGAATGTTAATAAGAACTAGACGATATCTGGAGTGTGGAACATTGAATTCTGATTTTGAAAGTTTTGTGATTATTGAGAGGGCAGGATGTTTCGAGTTTGATTCTCACGAACTGGGGATTAAAACTTCAAACTAAAGAAATTCCACAAAGCTTCTATCTTAATACTAACAAACATATTGCGAAATGCTTCAGTCCGATCAGAGTATAAGACTTTATTTACATCCACTCGGAATCACATCTATAGACTAGGTTATGTCGAGCTACACAAAAGCAGTTAGTGATCTCATAGAGTTGAAAAATTGCATTTGTAATAGCATACTATATTTAATAACCACCGAATCGGTATTAAAAATATCTAAACGTTTTTCAAACTGTACAGAAAAGCGAGTAGCTAAAGCGTTTTGCATAAGGCCCCTGATTCCTCAATAGAAAAGAAGGCTTGGTTGTTCATCCAACTGGGACTATCTGTCCAAACAACTAAATCTAAACCTGTTCGTTCCCCATAAAATGTATACATACGCACACTCAAGTTTTCGCTCTACCACTTCGTATTACAAATTACACATTTCTGGTACC
>NC_031497.1:3810485-3840373 GCF_000237925.1 Schistosoma mansoni
TAGGATTTATATGCATCTTATTTTTCTTAAAACCATGAAAGTTTCATCAAGTTACCATCAATATATGATCAGGACTGATATAACTGGAATAAAAAGCAAGATTACATTCTTTTACTCGTTGGGATTTTGGGTCAACATAACTACCGTTTTTAATTCAATGTGACGGTTACTCAGTGGGATATTTTATTCGGTATTTGAGGTTGATGTTCATTTAAGATAAGATACACTTGTATTCAATTAGAGTGAACTATGCTCAGCATGACAAGTAGCATGTGATTTAATCATAACTCTGGGTATTTTCCATATATGCGATTTCATTCTAATGAGTGCAATTTCGACTAGGGTTGTCGTATTTTGGGTTTGATGAATCTTTATTTGTACCAGTCTTATGGTTCTTACTTCACGTCATGGGAATAGCGGTGGTTCCTCGTTTTACGAGTGATACAAACATAACAGTTAGCGACGATCCGACATAACATGGATATAGATTTATATTACAAATAGTATTTATTTACTTCAAACAATGAACTTTTCATGTCTATCAAAACAATATAATATTACAAAGAAACTTAAGGAGCCAAGTTGTTGATGCACTAAAAATGTAACACAAATTTGTGTATAAAAATGGATTATTCTGAGTACGAGTTGTGTTTTGATTTAGAAACTAGGGTATGCAATAATATAATCTTAAGATTGTCTCTTAATAAATCTACCACTATATTAATGACATGACTAAACAGGGAATTATAGAGTTGGAAATGAAATCATTTTAGCAAGCTAATGATAACAAAATTCCGTTTGACGTTTGATCGATTAATTATTAGTCATATAAACCTTCTTGACTCAAAGGTAAGGAAGACACGTCTTGTTTGTGAGTAGGCTTTTAAGCTACGTTATTAAAATACAGTAGAATTCATTTAAACTAGTATTTGAACACTTATTAATATTCAGTAACATATCCTTTTTTTCTCAGTTGCTAATTAGAACAGAAAATGATAGAAGTGTGTACTTTTAAGCGAAAATAATTATATCTATACCCATCTTCTATTTAAATTGGTGACTTCAACATTAGTGACTGCCAATTGTCTTTTTAATAGAATACGACTAGTATAGAATGAAAAAAAAAATAACAAAAAATATTGTTTGGTGTTAAAGAGGTCGATGATGTACCAAATTACCAAAACTAAAAACGATTACTTTTGTAGATGCATTGAAGCAAATCCTGACAATGTTTGACATCACTTTGAATCAAACCTTCTTCTGAACAAGTAGATAAGTCACCTGATAAATTGACACCTTTAATCATTGCTTGTGACCATAACAATTGTTCATTCACTGATTGAAATTGACATACCCGTGTTCGAAATAACAGATTCTCAATAATTTCCGACTTATTATTATTATTATAGTGTTTTGTACAATGTTTATTTTGTGTACATCTTTTCCATTCGGACCATGTTGTCCAGAATAAAGCAGACCATGTTGGATTCCATGCAGTTGGTGATAAACTACTGATAGAATGAAAATTTGAATCTTTCGGTAATTGGAAGTTTAAGAGTTGTCTTAAGAGTAAATTTTCTAAAAACAAAACATCAAATAACTATAGTATTTTCATTAATAATAGACTACTTTATTTGTAGAATAAAGAATGAAACATTTATTGTGCAGACTATAATTTATGAACGAACCAATCAGACAAAAGATAACAAGTCTTGGATTTTGGCGCGAAATCTATCCATACATTTGGCTAAATAGCATTTTGACATTATAGCTGATATCAGTTCGTGATGAAAACCCTAAATCTGATTCCTAATCCTAACCATCAACTGTAAATCACAATTCTATTTCCTCATTTAGTCCTATACAGTAGGTGGACATTCTCAAGGTCACTTTGGCGTCACTCAAAAGTCATCCATAAATTGTAGTCTCACCCATTTATTGGATAAACCTATAAGAACGAATTGTTGTTCTTAGCATCATATTGTAAATTAATGTATGAAAAACACACTTTCTATTCATTTAGTTGAATAAAATGATGAATATTAAAATTCCTATTTTCCATGTCAATGTTTTGTACAAAACGAATAGTTAGTACATAATCTAAAAGTCTGTAAAGTGGAATTACACAATGATAATAATTAAATTTGAGAACAAACTGAATACATTGGTTGATATTTTGATAGACGGATAATATCCAAACCTCATGGTTCTGAGTTTACTGTCGAATGGTGTTGAGGCTTACTTCAATTAAAAAACACACCACGAAAATTCTCAAAATTGAGTCAATCCTTTTTCCAGCTTTACAGATTAACATCGTCGAATGGGCAGTGAAAATTTTTAAAAACATTAATCAATAGTGAATTCAATGTAGTACAATAAAATTGATCAGAACTTTGATTTGGTTCCAATCATTTATATTGGGGAAAAGGTTCAACAAGAACTGACTGACATAATTACTCAAACGAGCTATCATGACCTTTTTCTACAGCGTAAACTTTTAGTATTAGGAAGTTTGACTGAACTAGAAAGTATTTGACATTTATG
The DNA here is from genome assembly GCF_000237925.1 of Schistosoma mansoni. Classification (NCBI taxonomy): domain Eukaryota; kingdom Metazoa; phylum Platyhelminthes; class Trematoda; order Strigeidida; family Schistosomatidae; genus Schistosoma; species Schistosoma mansoni. Next base: position 3,813,030 of record NC_031497.1, read on the forward strand.
TAATTGAGGAAAACAGTGCATAGTGTACTTTGTATTTAGTGCATAGTTCTAGTTTTCAGAAACATATTCTGATAGAGACAGTTACAAAAGGATTTATTTCACATTTCTCGATATATACAATATATCCGTACCTTACTGTAGTCTTTCAGGTATTCATCAATATTACCTGGTTCACAGTCGTGTCACTGTTCTCTATAACTGTGATAGAAAAGTTACTTGTTGATTTGTGTACGTTTATGTTTGAATATTCACTCAACACTAAATTTACTTTAATGTGAATTTCACCCATAAGGATGATATTATTAAAAAAACGTAAGAGAGAACTGTTTTTTTATTATTATACACATGAATTGTTTAAATGAAAACTAAGAAATCGGAGTTCAAAGTATGTTCCACAAAACTTGAAGGCTTACGAATAAGCTTCATAACTTGTGAAGAATTCAGTGGTTATTTGGACTCAGTAGCTTGGTGGATATGCTTAGTAGCATAAAAGTGTTAGGTAATGGGCTCGTATCTTAATATGAATATAAACATTGGGATGCATGTACGTACGGTTGATGAGACCTAACTAGGTGGAAATGCGTGTTCTAGATTACACTGTTAGCAGCTATTCAGATATGCTTAAACTATGACTCAAATTTCTCTTCGTTATCAACATTAAAGATTACGGTCAGAAAGTGTATTTGTGTTGTTTGTCAACCCTATGTATTCCTGGCAGAACTATTCAGTGTATATTCGTCTATAATCAAAGTATAGTTTGGTATTCATATATGTTTATTCAGTTTAATTGTTGTTTCACTTTGAATTAAAAATAGAATTGTGAACAAACACTAGTTCTTTTCCGCTTTTCTGAGAAATTATTTAACCGAGATAGTAAAACCAGAAGCTACTTGTCAGACGCATAGTGCAAATATAAGTCACAACACAACTAATGATATTACACTTTATTTCGTCATGTTAGAATTCCTGTTTTGATAGGTGACAGTGTAGTGAACGAGAACAAGCGGGAACAATCGAATGTATTTTAATACAACATTACAGGATATCTTGGTAAAATCTGAGAACCGTATAGTAAATACTTCATTTGCAAAATATCAGTCAATTGTCTCAAACTTTGTTGTTCCATCGTTTCTCCACCAATCATTCTCTGCTCTTGTTCTCTTTTCTTCGATCTTTTTAACCTTCTGCCACCAGTTATTTCACTCTCGATTGATGATGCATACTAGTTATATCTATAGACATCAGTAGCACATACCATAATAGTTCTGAATAACTATATTTAAACCCTTTTAATCAATCAAAAGACTAGTATTTTTTAGTCTGTATATCCATCTGACAAGTAAGATGAAACAATATTCACTTATAAAATTAAGCGGTGTCATTCGGTCCAATCAGTGAAGTTTCGTGTATGAACTTATTTGTATATAAGCTCCTTATATGGATTTACCGCTTATCAGGAATCTTCAACAAAACTTATTCATATTGTCGAGGTGACTAATACTGACTTCGAGATTTGGTTCTTATTCACTTTGACGACGTTACTGTTAAATAATTCAAATTGTATATAATGAAAGATGTATGACATAGTTGTCATGAAATTATACAAAAAAAAATCAACAATAAGTATTTTTAGTTGAACAGAAAGGGACATTCAATGTTTTTTCAGATAAAAGCAATAATCTCGTTACACAGTCTATGGTGAACATATCAACTTATTTAACAAAGTATGAAAACTATTTTTTACGAAAACAAACATACAAAAAGTCCTGTTGCAATAGGAAATTTTGCTATTCTTGTATTTTATTGGGTGTCAGGTTAAAATCAAAATATTAATTAACAGTTATGGAAGTATTGTGTTAAATATGCTATATAATATTTCTTTTTATAGTATCTAAAGTTGGCTTTAACTACAAAGTACAAGAGGCTGTATCATTAGTTAAGAATAACTCAATCATTGAGCCTCCTTTGTGTTGTCATATTTTAATATTGTTTATCTACAGTGACAAAAATGTTAAACTAATCACCATTTACCGAAAAACCATATCTGAAAACTTAACAAAAAATAATATTTTTAATAGTTGAGATCATGAGTCTATTGAAGCTAGACCACCATGGAAAACCTGGAAGCACTGGACAGTCGTTTCGTCCTATTGTGGGACTTCTCAGTAGAGCGCATCCATGATATTACGTTCCTCCATCTATTAAACATAAGTTGTTTTGTAAGCAAAGATGGATAGTGGCTAGCAGTGGAATCCAGAACGCGCGTTTCGTCCTATTTAGGGCTCGTCAGCTGGGTATACCTGCATCTCAGAGTTGATGTTCACTCTTGGACTCGAACCCAATACCTTTCTCTTCAAACGCCATCGCGTTATCCACTCGGCCAGTGAGTCCTGATAGTTACTTGGTTGTGCAATGGGGAGAAGTTTTAAATGCACTTATTATTGTTTGTTTTGTTCTGTAATGACAGATTTGAACACCGATTAGTTTACATCTAAATGAACACCTAAGATTCTATTTGTGGTCTATTCAATTTTCGTTTATCAAAGGATATTCGATGTCTTATATTTTCAGAAACTGATGCTTATAAAATTTGTCAAAGTAAATTATAATCAGTAAAACCAATTTTTATACCTTCCTCAATATATATATATATATATATATATGAATGTATGTATGAATGTGTAAAACTACTCACTTGAATATTCTTCTGAAGTGTCAACAGGGATTCCATCGATGTCTATTATTATATATATCAATATCACCGTCAATGTATATCTCATTCCTAGAATTTACTGAATGTAACAGTTCATTATAATTTAAAATAATTGACATATTATAAATCTTCAACAGATTTTTCATCATTGTACCTACTACTTGTTAAACAGTCATTTATTGAACGTTGAATAAACACAAATCAATTGATTTTATAGGTGATAAATAAAGGATCTTAATTGTGATTTAATACATTTAACATATATATATTTATCGGTATACATAGATACAAATAAATCAATTAAGTGTGTTTTAAATATATCAGTACAATTATTGTATTGGTTAATCAATTTGAAAGGGGACTAGTAACTAAATAAGTGAAATATTTTTAGGACACAAGGTGTTGTCATAAAAAAAACGTGACTGATATTAAATTAAATTTAATGCTGTATTACAATAAAAACGATTTATAACTAATTTACAAACACTACTTATCTTTGTATATTATCCTACTGTGGTGTTCGTTATTGATATCCACATAAGTAGTATATGATAATGGTTGGGCATTGAATGTATTTGAGTAGAAGATCGATAAGGAGAGAACGGGAACGGCATGCAATCGGTCCGAAAATACACGAACAATTATAAATCGGAAACTATGGACGGATATTTGTAGAAGGAACAGTCAACGTGAGACAATTGATGTTATTTTGCAAATTAACTGTTCACTATATGGTTCTCATATTTTAATGAGATATTCTGTGATGTTGAGTTAAAATACATTCGATTGTCCTCACTCGTGTTTTTGTTCACTACACTACTAGTGTTTTTCTTATTGTGAAAGATTAAAAAAACAACCTCATATAGTTGGGATAAAAATATTCAGTATTTAAAAGACTAATATTTGAACGAAGAATATTCTTTTCGATAAATTCTCTTCAGGTTCTACAATTATATATCCAAATTAATAATCCGAAAAAATGGCCACGTTAAAGGCAAAGTACATCGTTTAATGCATGTAAATTTAGGAATGTCAAATCAAATAGAATAAAATTGTTAATGTTGATATGACTCACATAGAATGTTAACTTGAATCTGTATATATGTAAAGTGAAAATTTAAGATCTGTGATCAGAATAAATATGGGTCAGATAGGGTGAGGGAGATATGATAATGCAATTACAATTCGATCAAGTGGAAGACTAAATTGTGTGAAAAATTAGTGAGACGTAATAAGGAGGGATCAATGCGATGTGAATGAATCATGTATAGGGGGGATTAATAGTGATATTTAATCAATAATAATAATAATAATAATAATAATAATAAAATACAAAGATTTGTGAATAAAGATAAGGGAGACAATTACATTTTCACAGTTGAAATCATGAGTCAATTGAAGCTAGACCACCATCGAAAACCTAGAAGCACTGACAATTACATTTGACTACGAAAGGTCATAAGTACATAGTCAAATTAGGTCATACAATAGCTAAGATGATTGTTCATTAATTGGCCTTGTGGTTGGCCAAGGGAGGAGTAGGGACTGCAGATATTTCTTCTGTACACATAGCTCAGGTTTCTTCATTCTGATGGCTACTGCCTCCGCCGTTTGAAGAACTTTAAGCCTGACAAGCTTAGGCAAAAAGTTACTGACTCTATAAATAATTGAAAAAGATTGGTTTATACTGGCACTATGACCAGCTTGTACTAAATGGGCCAAAATCGAGCTGCTTACTTTCTTCATCAGACCTCTGCTTAGCCACGCTGGGAGGTGTTCACGAGCACGAAAATGTAAATCCCTAGAACTTCGACCAATATAACTTGCTCCACAGGAGCAGTCGAACTGATAAATACAAAATGAAGTGGTCATTCTAGGAACTTCATCTTTAAGCCTCGGTGTCACCATTGGACGCGTAGAAAACACCAAACATAGTTCACCTGCGTTGAAAGATTTTTGGATAGATCTGCGTAATCTCTGAGCAAGTATTTCGCTAGCGGCATCCCCTCTGAATTGTAGGCGCATGAACAAGGACTTTTTCTTGACCGTTTGGAATTCGCCTATTTTCACTTTCAAGATCATATATTTAATTATAAACTTTCTGGGATACCCGTTCTCCCTCAGAGCATTATGCAATGTGTTTAGCTCATTGTCAACTACATCCGCCGAACATATATTGCGTATTCGATAGCTAAGGGTTTTGATTAGGTTTCGTTTGTACTGTAGAGGTACAAAGCTAAGGAAGTGTGTATACTGTCCAGTCCAAGTACTTTTCCTGCTCATGTTTCTTCTTAACGATCCATCTGATCTCTTAGTTAAGAGGACGTCCAAAAAGGCTATTCGGCCATCACTCTCTTCCTCCGATGTACTTTGCCTTTAACTTGGCCATTTTTTCGGATTATTAATTTGGATATATAATTGTAGAACCTGAAGAGAATTTATCGAAAAGAATATTCTTCGTTCAAATATTAGTATTCAGTATTTATTCGGGTTTTATCTGGTCAACTGATAATTCTTTTTTGTAGGTATGAAGAAGAGTATAGGATTAGCTTAGTCTTTAAAACAAATTAGAAGTAAATGAAAAGTTAGAAAAAGATTCAACAAAATTAACTGGAACATAGAATGAACTTAACTGTTACAGTGAAAATGATTGAAATTCTATAAATTTAAATGAAAAACTATATAGAAACTAAAGCTGAAATAATACGCATTCGAATTAAAGGCAAAATTATTTAACTTCAATTAATCTACTACCTCTCATTTTAATTGATGGCATTTATATAGTTATATAAGGTCTTTAACTATACTATATGTCAATATTGTTAAATTACAAACTTGTTAATTCCGTATTATTTTCATAAATAACTCAGTGAATGTACTTTTTCCTTAATTGAATAACCACAAATCGAATGATTTTAGTTTTATAAGCAAAGATGGATAGTGGCTAGCAGCGGAATCCAGGACGCACGTTTCGTCCTATTTGGGACTCGTCAGTTGGATGTACCTGCATCTCAGAGTTGATGTCCACTCAGGGGCTCGAACACAGTACCTTTCGTTTTAAATACCATCGCGTTATCCACTCAGCTACTGAGTCGTGATAGCCACTTGCTAGTGCAATGGGTTGCAGTTTAAATTCACTTGGTATTGTTTATTTGAATTTTCCCATTGATGTTTAGGACTACAATATGGAGGCAATACGCACAGTAAGCACATATGCCAATAAGAGACTGACCAGTTGCAGTCCTTAACATCAACGGGAGGATTCAAACAAGTAATACTAAGTGAATTTTAGTCTTATGTTCATTAGTTAGTAAATTAGACCGGCATTGAGCGACGAAAGTTAGCAAATTGAAAAAAATTGTATTTCTTCATTCAATTTTCTTCCCAGTTTCTCGATGAGAAAATTCTCCTCATAGTTCAGTAATATTACGTGCATACGTTTTGAGAAAATATCAAAAATATTTGTTACTTCAGTGATTATTCATGTTGATTTCTTAATTGTACGTCATAAAATCCTATGAGAGAAAAATCGTAAATAAATACTGTTCTGTTTATCTTCAACTTTCGTCTCTTCTTGTGCATTACTGTATTTTGCGTTACACTGCTTATTATTAATAAGTAGTTTGCTTCTTTTAGTCAATTTTTAGAGTTTTCACGATTGTCTTATCTCCTTGGTTTGGTGAATTCTGTATTTTATTGATTCGGTCTTTTGTTTCCATTCATTCTTTTTCTTTCGTCGTAGTAGTTATAGGCCCTGTTTCAATAGCCAATTCTATTTTTACGCTCTACATTTTTAAAATTTCAGAAGATATGTTTATTTCAAAACGAAGTGCATGAGTTAGTATCATCACTAGCTAATATTCGTGTTAAGTTCTATTTTCTTTTAAACTAAACGGGAACATTACAACAGAATAAACTTGTGCGATCGTTTTTTATTTTCCTTATTATAACGGTACGTTTGAAATGCTTTACCTTACAACTCGAGTTCTTATACTGAACTTATAACAGCGGGATAATTAGAGATTAAAGATGGATGAAAATTTTTGAGAACATTATTTCTCAAGTTGAGATGAAAACCGGGGTTTCCGACGTAACTGAAAAGTCCGGTTGAATCAGCACTCAATAATTCAACATCCATAAATTCATAGTGACTAAACAGTTTTGAATTGTTAATGGTATCTTAAGTGTTTAACGATTGTTTGTTGTTATATATTGTGGGTGTTGTGACTATTGGTTTCTCCAATTTGCATATTTGTTTTAAATCAAGCATTTTAATGATGTTCGTTGAATATTTTTAGTGACTACAGATGTAAAATATTTATGATTTATCATTTACATGTTAAGCTGCACTGCGTGAGATGTATGTAAAAAGAGTGTTTGAGACGTTTGAGAGTCTAAAGGTTTTAATGAAAACACCTACAACAAACTACAAATCTACTATTTCATAATTCTTTGAAATTTGTTTCTCCTTTTTGGTCACTGACAGGAGGTACAAGCTAGTTTTCTTCAATCCATCGGGATGCAGTTACGTAAACTGGAAAGTACCTGGAAAGAAAGAACAATCATTAACTGTGTATTAAGTTAATGTCCATAGTCAGTTACTTGAAGTTTTGATAAGGGAGTCTCATTCAAGCATGAAGCGGCAGTTCAGTGCTTCAAGGTTTTCAGTGACAATATAACTAAGATCGGTCAGTGATTCAATCTATGAAGATATATATCCATCAGACAATACTGCCTGGTGTGAGATCACACTGGTATACAGTGTTAGCGATTGAAGTGAGCTATTTACTTATTATAATCCCTTAAGGTTTATATTTGCAGTCGAAAATGAAAAAAACAGACGATTTAGTCTTAGCGTAATTGATTGTTTTCTCTATTCGGCTTACAGTATTTTTGTGGCGCAATGATTAAACATCATGTGACAAATTATGTGATGCCAGTAAGCAAACATCTTTAGGAACAAGGTTTGCTTTTTCCACATCACTATATATTATCAAACTTTGGCGTAACGACCAAAATATCAATATTTGGTTTGAACTCAAAACTAACGAATCGAAGTTTATTCGATTAAACCAAACTACTTTCGATACCTCAGAATCAATGAAAATATTACCAACAAGATTGAATCAGATATCTATCTACAAGAATTTCGGCATCCTTTTTAAGCAGACAGTCAAGGGTTAACAGTCATGTACCGAACCATACCTTGGCCCTGAGCCTGGTCAAACACGGTCTCATTGTCAGTAGTCAGGAAACATGCAACAGAAAAACCAAGTAACAAAAAGCAAGTCTTTAACCAAGTCCACAAAACAAAATCTCAGACTACGAAGACTCAAGAACACAAAGTGCAGTTGAAAGACGATACCGTTCAATAAAATCCTGTGTAGGGATTTTCAGCATGTTCTTTCCGTTACATCGGACAACAAAATCTAGCTACGTAAAGACACCTCTGAATACATTCAATCATAGCTCTGCTAGTTAGCTACTTATTATCACTGGGAAGCACAGAACGTACAGCAGTACGCCTGTTCACCCATAAACCTAACATACAATCTACAGTTTTTCGGCCTCCTTTAGAAGGCAAAGCTCTCGCACACCTTTTCTTACTACCCCTTCTTTCAGACCTACCATCACTGTCCTTACTAGGCCATCTCCATCTATTTCGCACTTATCAACCCGTCCCATTGGCCATGAGCCATGATTAGTTGTGTCGTTAGCCACAAGCACCACATCACCTTCCTTTAAGTTTCTGTGTCTGCAAAACCATTTCTGCCTCGCAGTAACAGAATGTACTCCTTTATCTACCGATGCCAGAAGGTATTTGATGGACAATTTATGTGCTTCCGTAGATTTGAATACCGCGATACTGCACTCCATTACTAAACCGTCACAATCTCTCAGTAGTAGCAAGGTGTTTGGTGTGAACATTAAGTCATACTTTCATCTGATGTCACAGAAACGATGGGACGGTTATTTCAAATTCTTCCACAGCATATCAATCTCTCCCAAACTCCGCCTCAATGGCTAGCTAGTGGGGGTTGAAATGCAATCGTATCCCGTTTGATGTTGTGAAGTCGTTTATTCTATGCTTGTTCTATACACTTATATCATTTCGCGATTCAGAAGTCGCCCGAAAAAGTTAGTTCCGTTGTCACTGTAGATTTCTTTTGGAGTCCGTCGCCTTCCTATGGAACGTATTAAAGCCTTTATGAACGAGTCAGTGCTCAGATTGAAAGCTACTTCCAGGTGTACGGTACGCGTTTGGAGACACATAAATATGCATCCATATCTCTTTTCCTTGCTTCTTTCCCACCGAACCATCAACGGTCTAAAATAGTCTATTTTCACAGAGGAGAAATAGAATCGATCTTGCTGGACTTGACATTCAGAAACAGGTATCACCATTTATTGGCCCAATGTGGTTTTTGTGCGTACACATCTCACGCATCTACCTTTCGTCTGTCTAGATACACTGATTCCCCCCAACAGCCCGAGAATTCCTGCGTATGGTAGCTAGTACGTGTAAGGTCCCGGTGTGGCCTTGTGTGCGGTGATGTCATATGATATTCCGCAGGTTCGTTCACATTGTCACCCTTGGCTACCGAAGGAAATGTAGTGCTCTACAATCGAGCTTCGACACTTTTACTCGCATGGACACTTCTTTTGAATCTGCGGAAACGGTGATCGGTCTCATGCGAAAACATAACAGGATACCAACTGTGTCTGATGTTGTATCTGGACCTTGGTAGAGGTCATAATTAAACAAATGAAAAGAATGGATATTCAAAAGCATGTCTGATACAAGAGGACACACTCATTATAGATGACCGAAAGATATTCATAACGTAATTTTCCTTCACTTCCTTTTTTAAGGTAGTACCTAGAGAACACTACCTGGGTCGTAGTACTACTGATTATTGAACGGCCTTACAAGTCTTCTGCGTCGTTCATTTGTTGACCTTCACTCGCATGGATGATTTGTGTTCGTGAAGTGCAGAAACTTAGAGGCAGCAACAGGCGATTGTGGACTTTAAATTGGAATCACAAAGGATCTGTCTTAGTTTCTAGTGGGGAAGACAGAATAATCAAATCGTGGGCTAAGTGTGACGATGAATCATGGGTTAACAGTTTCTCTCTCCCAGAGGCACACAAAAGATCCATTAGATGCATAACATGGTCGCCATGTGGTAACTACATAGCCTCAGCGAGTTTTGATGGAACAGTAGGTATTTGGAAAATTTTCAAAGAGGCTTCAGGACACGAAATGGAGGCGCTTGTGACCTTAGAAGGTATGTTTTGATTCAAAACACTCAATTAAAACCATTTCATCGTGCCGTATATAACAATTTAGATGAAATTAGCCACGCCTGTTTGTTACTTGGTCCTGATGCACAGTTTGGTTCTTTGAGACTTATTCGGTCATTTGTTTTTGTGACATATATAGTTGTTTCTGAACTTCAGATGAGCCTTGGTGATTTTTTACTTTCTAATAGTTTAAGTAGGTAGAATAGCCTTAATGGTAGGTAAAATGGAGTAATTTCTTAACACGGAGTAGTATTTAAACGCCATTTTTCTTCATCGTAAGAATTTGGAAATGCACCTTGTTTGAATCATTCCGTTCTATATAATGGCAAACGAACATGTCTGTGATTTGATAGCTTTCGTGGACCTTATTCTAATGTATACAGTAATCGATTTCAGTTAATGAACCTTAAATTTCATTTAGTCTGTAGACTAATTTTATATGCTCGTATAGATTCTCATATGCATCTTGGTCGGTTGTTAGCATGTTTTAAACAGTTTGCGAATTTGTCTTGACTACTGTATTGTTGAATGTTGTAAGATGCTCGTTGCAAAATGAGCTTGTTAGTGATGAGACTAAAACGTCATACTAGTCCGAAAGACATTGATAATTAATTTTAGTCATGTGAAGAGAAGCATTAGCCTTGGATTAAGTTAACAAGATACGTTGCTTATGCGAGCTTCCGTGCTGCTCCATCCATCCTTTTCTGTATACTAAGCTCAATCTCTACATCATTCACGTCTTTTAAAACTAGAGCTCGGTACTTGGACAGGTAGATGTACGTAAGGTACTAGAATTTGATCATAATTGTTTTTGGCAACGACATTCCGTTGCCCCCAAATGTCCTGGTACGACCGAGAGTGGGAAGAGTACGCTCTCCCTCTCGAAATGCTCTCACATGGCCACGCATATATAGCATCTGCCAGGGAAGTCCTACTCACTGTATTCTCGTGACCGGGGTGTTGTTTACGAAATTAAGAGGACAAAAAGCGAATGTCCGGCGCCTTAACTGGGTTGGCGGACACGGAGGGTCCACCTAGGGGATTTGGGAAACCCTGATTCCCAACCAATGGTGCACATGGGCTCCAGTATCTTGAGGGAAAAAAGTGACATATGAATCAATCGTTGGTCACCGGCTACCATGTGACTGCGTCTCCTTACGATGCTCCACTGCCTTTTGGATCAGACCTTTAGGTCAAAGGTTCCGGGTGTGGCCCTCTAAGAAAACTACCTGCTTCGGTTAGGGCACCCGGGCAGTATCACAGCCCTCACAAATTAAACGGGATTTGTGTAGCGTATATGTATCTGGTACCCCTTTGTACCAATATTTATGTTTAAATAAATAAAACCGTACACTGATTTGTGGTCGTTATTGTTCTTTTTTCTTTTATACACACTTTACACTCTTTATCTCTTCCCATTCTCATTGTTATTGTGTGGCGCATATGTATCTGATGCCCCCTTGTACCAGTATTTATATGTTCAAATAAAATAAAATAGATAAAATATTCAGTTTCACACTCATGCAAACTATTTGTATTGTTTTTCTTTCATGGATATTAGGACATACTAGCGAAGTCAAGTGTGTTGCTTGGTGCCCATCCGGTCATCTGATAGCCACTTGCGGTCGAGATAAAAGTGTCTGGCTGTGGGAATTTGATGACGAGGAGGATGTTCAGTGTGTAAGCGTTCTCCAGCCCCATTCACAGGATGTGAAATCAGTAGCCTGGCATCCACACGGTGAGGTGAGTACGCTTGGTAAGTATTTTTAATGTTAATTTTTTATTTTTATGTAGTTAGGTAGTATTTATTCAGGATTAGGCAATTAAGACGGTCATGGATATCTTTTGTTTTCATGTAGTCAGTTAACTTGACAGTTCAATCTCTTCAGGCACACACACAAATGGTTGGGTGCAGGTTGATTCTCTCTCAGATTGTGGATTTATTGATCACATCTTTACAGTCAATCTATAGCATATATATATATATATATATATATATATATATATATATATATATGCTTGAATCTTATTAATTCATCCGATTCTCAATTTGCCTCTGTATTCGCTCTTTCTCGCTTTAGCATATCTTCTCTAACTCTGTGTGCTTGTGGCCTGGTGATCTGTGCTGTTCAATAATAAGCTGTAGTTGATGGTTCGTATTGTCTTTTGGAACCTATAGATCGTGGGGATTCATTTAGTAACTTATCAGGACGACTGATATATGAAGTCTTGGGAATTATTTCGAAGACAGTCCACTACAAGTCAAATGAGTGAGCACTGTTACACCTACTTATAGATATCAGTCGTAATTTTTGATACCAGTTTAAGAGCCTGAATTCAAGCCTTCTACATATCTTACTAGGCTTTACAACTGGTAGTGGCTAAGTACAAAAATATTTTATTTATAGTTCAAACTAAGATACAATGTTGGTGCAGATTTTCATAATGTAAAGTCCACAGATCATTGAAGTTACTTGCTATTTTCGTATCATTCATATATGAGAGTTGCATTGGGATGATGTTATAACTTGTTTGCCGAGTGGATATCTTGTTAACGTATGACGTGATAAGACCGCCAATCAGAGAGCAGCGAATTATCGATTGGAACAGTGACACACGAAAACCATACGAGCAGTCTAGAGTACTATCGGTCCTGCTTCTGCCTAGCCCAGCCACTTAAGTCTAGAACAGCCTCTGTAGTATGAGTCATTATATTTCAAACATACTGAGTTTATATACCAATCAAACTGACCACATCGTACCATAAAATAGAAAATAACATGTGTACAAGATTTACCCAAATACGGCTGTGAGTGTGGGAGGCAGTAATTAGTAGACTAGGGATAACTCAAGAATGTTAAATCGTATAATATTAGTCTATAGGTCAAAATAAAGCTTATTATAAAGGTAACATGAATATGAATAGTTTAGTTATTTAGCAATTATACGATAAAAATATATGCACAGTATTGATTCATAAATAGATCCCAAAGTTACCATTCATTATCCTTATCGGGGCATAACAGATGATTACTAATAGGCACTACAAATTTAACGGTTTTTTATAGTTTGAAATCTTAAACCTGTTAATTGTCAGACACATTCAAGCCAGTTACGTTAAGTTGACAGGTCAACGCCTAGGAGTTGGCACTTAAATTAGTTAAACTTTTTAGGAATATGGGGAAAACAATGGCTTTTTTCTTAAGTGGTGAAAAAGCTTCTAAATTTGGTATTCATTTTCAAACAATACGTTGTCTTTTCTTGTTAAGACGTTCCATCATCGTAAAAATACCTCGGGACTCCGATAGTTGACGAAACTAATTTTTGCTACTAATTTGCACAAAGTTATCACTGTTTTTGTACGTTTTATAGTGTTACACTTTGTAACGATGGTTATGTGCTAACCGGCAGGAAATCTAGGTTGATTTTCTGCCTGGCTGAGTCCAATCACTCGACACCAAAACACAGTACGCGATGCCGAATTACTCGGACTAATGGCCATATTCCCGACCGTTGCTGCTACTTTGACGAGTTGGTCGGACTTACCTAACACGACGGACCAATCAGGCTTTACTGATCGGAACAATCGTTCCTCAAGGTCCTACCATGCCAGGCATGTTGGTTGAAGAACAGTAAGACTGAAAGCAGCAAACCCAAAGTCCCAGGGTGAAGTTGTACTACTGATTGTACAGGGGTGTGACGGCAGTAGGGTGTTTCCCTCAGAAAACCAGCATAACAGCGAAGCTACCTTCCCACAAAGGAACAGACGGGTTAGAAAAGATCGACACTAAAAACACACACCTCGCCTTATCTCACAGATATCCGTCTGCGGCGGTAAGTTATCAACAAGTACGGTTCTATCACAAAATTTACCCATAAAAAGGTCATGTACGACCGGTCTCAAGTAGTTGTCCCTTGGACACTGCGGTCACGATACCAGGTCAATAAGACCAACTTTAACCCGATTTCCTATCCAGGTACCTCTAAGAAAACACTTCCACAGTGTATGTAGCCGAGAAGTGATAACCGCCCTCATCTTTCCAACAGCACTCGAGACCACTGTATTCATAATCAATTTCCCTCTAACAGTAGCCAAATTGCGACATAGCCGATAGAATCTGATCAGCACCGAAAACTAGACAGATGTAAAATTGGTGACTACTGAGTAGTTGATCAAATTCAGGTTTGTCTATTTATTTTTGTCATCTTCGAGTTAACTTGACTTCTTTTTCCTGTCATTTGTGTTTTGTATAGGTTCTAGTTTCCACAAGTTATGACAATAAGATAAATGTGTATAAAGAGGAAATTGATGATTGGGCTGTTTTTATTCAACTAAGTAAGTGATGAGTATTCATGTGATCAATTTTTCTAAAACTGGTATCATTTTCTTTAATCTTCAGAGAAATCACAGAGCTACTTCCATATTTAACTACTAATGAGTAGTTTATATTTCTACACTAAATAGTAGATGACTCATCTGATGCTAATTTTATATCATTTCGGATCATGCGAATTGCCATCTAGATGTTTTATTTAACGCTTCATTTCATCGAATACCTTGTATCTGAAATTTGAAAGACTTGCTGTTTTTGTTTTTGTGAATCAGTTTTATTAATTTATAACATCATGTCATAGCGTCAAGAGTTCAGTGATATCGAATTAACTCTTTCCTCATGTTAATTAAGGTACTTGTTTCAATGAAATTTCTTAGAAAATATAATATACGGTGCACCTTTTCCTTTTATTTAGGAGTATGATATTTTTACTGTTATCCTTTGAAGCAAATATGCTTTGAATGGAGGGTCTTAATTTAATTAAAGCAGTTCGTTTAGCTCAATTGAACTACTCATAAAAGATTAAATGTAAGTTGTTAAGCAGCGTTAATAGATGAAAGCTGTTTTGAAAGGAGTGAGAAAACTCTAGTCGGAAATTTGTTAGCTCTAACGTACAAGTTAGGGAAAAGTCAAATTGGTTTATTGCTTTACAGTGGCTTTCGCAAGTTATGGCTCTTATGAGATGGTGAGTGACTGTCCAGTAGGTCTTCTTGAGTTATATACATTTTATTTTTTCTAGAAATTCAATTTTACCACTATTTCCAGAAATGTGAAGTCATATTTTGTTAAATTTTCGTCAGCTGACTAGTACCTATATAAATAATTATATAATCATTGTGTAAATGAATTTAATTTACGTGTAGAATGTGAATATGTTCCGTTCACTCTTTCGAAATAAAACTTAAGACTACAAAATGGTGACACTAGGTATAAAGGTTTTTCTTCTCTAATTTGATTGGTTAGCAACTAATGACCATAACCGGTTGCCCAAACCTAGTAAGGCAAGGCAGAGTTTGAACCTACTGTCTAATGGTTGAAAGTCGGGTGTCATAATTATTAAGACACCGCCTCACGTTCGTAACGAAAACAAGTTGTAAGTGGATATAAATTAAGTTGAAGTTGTCAGTTTCGTCCTGTTTGATAATAGTTGGAATAGGAAGTCTAAAATACACATTTATTAGGTAGTAGGGAGTATTGGCTTCGAGATTTTCACACATTACTAAGAAAGTAGGAGATCATAAACTGCTTCCTCTCGATACATAAATCGGTTTGAATTCAACTTATGGTACTAGCCTCAACAAATTTGCAGTGTGGTTAAAGTCCTCTGTTTGTTGACTATTGTAGTATTAGTAGATCGACTTGATGCCATGTATCTGCTGTATTACAAGCTATTTTTCGTAGAAGCACCTTACGATTTTATCACCGTTAAAGCTCAGGGAAGTTTGTTTCTTTTCAGAACCATTAGACTGCTGTCTCTTAAGTACAACTGCTCGATTGCATCGGGTGTTTTTTAAGAAAACTATATATATAACATAATTTTAACTAATACGTTTTTGTCAATTTTGTTCTTATTACATCAATACAAATACGGGTTATAGTCCTTAGCACATTGATTGTTTTAATTGATAAGTCAAGTAGTAATTGGTCAAGAAATCTGTGATTAAGTCGCTGCTCGAACGAGACAGTTCACTAATCCATGTACGAAGATGGGTACATAATAGCTATTAGTTAATATGACTTAAAAAGCACGTACAGGTTTCTGTGTTGCCTGGAAACTCGAACTTGTAACTGAATATCTGGAAACTAAGTGCTTCACCTACTAAGTGATATTTATGTGGTCACTAACCTTACAGGGTTATCCTCTGTATCAGTACTTGTCTACTTTTAACGTTGAATCATAGCTTTCTCATTAAGAAACGAGTGTGCAAGTAATATTGACGTTAAACATCGATTTGTTTTGCATAAAAGGTAAACTACTGGGTGATTTTGTTGTTAATTTATCTATCTGGAGTATATGTTACTTAAAGCAGTTTCCCGAATAGTCTTAGTTCTTAGAAGTAGATACTTATCTAGCGTTATGAAACAGTAACAATCGTTGTAATCTCTGTTAGTTTATTCAACATAAATGTATTAAAAATCAATTAACCAGTAATCTTCGCTTTTATTTTCGAGTATGTTATTCTATTTCTTTTTTTCAACCTCATTAGCTGGACATGACTCCACTGTGTGGAAAGCAGAGTTTTCTCCATCTGGTGATATTTTGGCAAGCTGTAGTGATGATCGATGCATTAAACTTTGGGGATGGGAAGGTGAGTTTTAGAAATATAGCTTTTATCTGAAATATAAATCTCCAAATAACTTAAAACTCATCTATTTTATTGTGAAATGGCTCAATGGTGTCTTCACTTAAACCGTGAAATTAAATTTTATACCTTTCCTTTTATGAACCAATTCTTTCTCCTTGTATCATATATATATAACCACAAGTTATAAGAAGAAACGGGAAAACATGAAGGAATTATTTCAGTTTCTACATATAATAAATTTAAGAAAAAGGACTAAGAGACAAGACTGTGCAACGACAACTGCGCTCATTTTTAACCAGTTGTAATATATAATTTTGTGAGACAAAAAAACACAATTACAACTGGATTTTTCTTAATGTCTACAAGGTTATCCTTTCTCTTAGATGTAAAAACATTGAACTGTCAAAGAAGAAGGAAACTCGGAATAAGAAAAATGCATAAGTACTCTATTTCTCTTGCCGTAGGCGTGATAGATGATCTATAACTGAATTTAATTGAATGAGTTTATACAAGAATAATATGACAAGTCTGGAAAGAAATGCACATATGTGGAGATACCAAAATCTCCATAAAGATAACTAAATATTTGTGGTTATTAGCACACATCACTCGTGGAATTACAAATAACTAAACATAAAAGTTTAAATGGTTTTTTTTTTACCCAAAACTGAACATTAGAAAATTAGTAATGACAACTGTGATGCTGTGATAAATCATCTTTTACACGAGTTATGTTATGTAACATTTGCATATTATCATGATTAGATTGGAAGTTAAAAGTGAATGCATAACACTAGTAAAATTTATTGAGCAAGCTTCTTGGTTATGATAATTGAGTAGATCAAGAAATCACCTTTTCAGATCCTTCGTAAGCATTTTCAGCAACAAAAGAAAGAAATTCACTCTAACCCCTCATACACTTTCGCATTTGTATTTAATGAGTACTTATCTTACGTTAGACGAGTTATAATATGCGTTATCAAAATCTATTCTGTTAGTTGTATGACGTGTATAGTCCTCTTTCAGATTTTGCAACAATACAAACTGAAAATTATGTACTCTATACGTATAAATTATTTTGAGTAAAAATATTACCATGAAGATTATTAACCAGAAACCAATTAAAACCCATAATCAACAGTGTAACTCTCATCCAAAAAGCAAATCATTAAATTAAGATGTCGTTGAGAAGCACTATTAACTAACTGGGTATAAATGTAGTTTTCTTATTCACAACAAAATGTACAAAAGTACATTTTCACTCACTTCTTAGCTCATACAATACTAGTTAGATACAGCTTAATATCTATACTTGCAAAATCAAGTTAATCGTAGACAACTGTCCACGCGATAAGTTTATTCGTTTTTCAACGTTTGGTCGGCGCTTGTATTTTAGATGAGATGTTCGTCCACTAAACAAACAACCAGTTCAGTGAACAACTGTTCTATCCGCATCACCTTATGACTGTGAAATATGACCTTCAAAAGTAGGGAATATTCACACGTTACTGATACCATCGGATCATTGATGCTGGACAGACGGAACCAGGTAGGAATGGCAAATAGACCGATGAGGCAGTGCATCTTCATGGATCAAAGTGGTTCTAAAATGTATTACATATGCCCAACAATCGCTTACGTGGACATGTGATGCTTAATGACGCACAATTAATTTGGAGGAAAACTAGCAACCACCAAATCAAGATATGGAATCAATCCAAGAAGTCATTGACTGTCGGTTTCAGTTATGTTGGTAGATGCAGACTACGTTATTAAAGTCCACATGATAACCTTGATCAGTGCTTAGGGACTCTGAGTGACATGACTGAAGATAGTTAGCAATGGCCTATATGGATTCACTCTTTGTTTCTCTCTCAATCTTGAATTCCACTAGTCCACAAGACACACCTTTCCACTCTGTATTTCCGAACCACATTCCTAATGTTTAGTCTTATTATCATTGATACTACGTTACTTCGGGCTTTTTTGCTATTTGTCTTGTTATTTCTATCTCTTCGTGTTAATGTAATATGGAAACCTGGACCAATTTACATCAATCTCACGCTCTATGAAGATAATGTTTGTTTTTCTTTCTACTCTTCTAATTAGGCCTCCAGTAAATTTAACTTATCATATTATCAGGATGTTGAATATTCCTAGCAGAAAATCAAATAATAATTTACCTACTGTGTACATGTTCTGACTTTAACATTGTTCAAATGAATAGAGTATTTATAACTAAACTTCGCTTATTTCGTAAATACTTGTACGTCAAATACCGTGTTAAGTAGATTTTCGATTATTGACTAGTTTTTTTATCTCTAATGCTAATACTACTTCTTATACCCCATGATTTATATTGATAATTTTATCTCTCTGTGTTGTGTTGTTTCTGGTTGAACCGATACACATATGTTCCAGGCTCTACATTGCGTTTGATTGGTTGTTCGAATAATTACTTGACAGATAACGTTCTTGCTCAACTACAAATGTTTAGTTTTTTGTAAAATCTACTTTCATTTTTATTCAGTTAGTTCATATGTGTATTTGGTAACCAATGGTAATACTAACAGATTTGACTTATTACTGCTAACATTTTACTTGTTTTTTTCTTTCTGTTTATGTCATAAATCATGCTTTAATTGATATTCCCAAGATTGTTTAATTTTTACAAAAAATTTCCAGCATTGCATTTTAGTGGGAAATTGGTATTCTATGTAAAATATTTAGCTCAGATAAGTTGTCATTTCACTATCGTTATGATTTTCATCAACTCCGAATGTATATTTCTGTGTTGGGAATTTTTCAAAATTCACAGTTCTCAAAATATTTATCATAGTATAAAGAACAGTCTATTGTTGTAAGTGTATTAGCGAGCTTTTAGAAAGCTTGTTGTGAAAAGAGTAAGCTTTATTTTCTCTTTTTTTGTGTCAATACTTTCATTTCTAGTCACAGATCTATTTCTAGAGGTTTCAAACGGTAATGTAAATTAGCTTGCAAAGTTAGTATAAGTAAATTGTATAATTATTTTATTATTACAGTTTATGCTATTCAAACATACTATCCAGTGTTTTTATATTTCGATTTTATGAACCTATTATCTACCTTCATACATGTGTTTCTCCTATGTGGCTAGCTTTGTGGGTACAGTTTCGATGAATTGTTTTTGGTTGATTGTACATGTGTAACACTGTCAAATAATAATGTAATTATTACTTACCTTTTAGGAGCTTGCAGTAAATCAACTTCGTGGGTGTGTATCGCTACATTAACTGGTTTTCACATACGTACAATTTTTGATTTAAGCTGGTAAGTAACATTTTTACTCTTATATGTCTATGATTGGAGGACTTTGTAATGAATACTTAGTTTATACCGCGTGCATTCTTTGGTTCATTTAGTAACACCAAGTTATACTGCGTAAGTGATAACTGAGACATAAAGTGTTTTCGGTTTTAAATTCGTTCGACAAATTTCAGTATAATTTATAGTTCATTTCCAGAGTTTGGTGCAAATACAATACATTTTACTCTGGTGAGTTTTGTTTTACAGTGATGGATCTTAGTGTTAAAGGGAAATCAAAAATTTGTCATACTAGGATTTCAGTGTTACACTGAATATTCACTTTTCAAAACATGTATTCATTAGTATAGTTTATTGAGACTCCACAACTGGTATTGAACTGTTTCTTATGGTTTAGGAAAAAACGACGCCTACAAATAAAATTAATGTAGTCTGTGGTAGTCGATTCAGTCACATTATCCACAACACTCCTCAAACGTTTTAGTCTGACTGCTATCCAAGGTAAAAATACATAAACATCTATGTAGTTTTAACGCCAAGCTGTTGCGTATATGTTACAGATCCAACCAAAGATATGTGGACGGTGTCCACAGTTAGGTGAATAATGCATATACGCCAATGGCCTATATGATTTATACCTCCGACCCCTTTGATAGCCATACAACTTATGATGTGATTAACTTCCACAGAAAGCCTCTTCTGTGACGTGATTACATAGAGAACTTTCAGTCGCCAAGTCCCAGGTTCAAAGCCTGCTTCACTTATTTTGGTTTGGGCGACAGAGTAGCATCATTGGCTCCCATCTAGAGTATGGCTCTTAACCAAGTACCTGGTGAATGAGTTAATTTACTGTACTTAGAGAACATCGAATTTATAATAATGTATGAGACTATTAGAATTCACACACATCTATTTCTTCAGTCAAACAAAATTATTCTTTGTCTGCACTGACTGTTTGCATATCAGTTATGGGTATAAACACTCGTCTCCATCACATGTACTATGAGTTTCCTAAGTTCACCATTGGCTGGAGTAATGGTTTGACAGGGTATTATGCGGAGTTTTCTGCTGACAGATCTCTAATTTTCAATTCGCATTATGATTGAGGCTTTCAGTCTCTATTTGATTTAACCCTTATCTCTCGATCATGTTTATTCACTGTTCAGTGTTAGCGCAGATTGAAGTTGGAATTTCACAAGGAGAAAGTATATTGTAGCTAGGAATGAATTCTGAGAATTTTTACCAATCGATCCTTACTGATCTGACTGGGTGGTTACTACGCAAGTCATCACACGTCAAACTAAGAGTCAGTAAGATAGATAATCAGAAAATGAGAAATTAGTCCGATTGGTAGTTCGATGTCATGGTTTGTAAGGGAAGAAAATATTTTGTTAACATTAAAATTAATTCAACTTTACTTACGTAGATACGGTCAATCAGTGTTTAGCCGACGTTTGGATACAAAATAAAATTAAGCTCTAAAAATTGGCGACTTTTAGTTTATATGCGCATAACTTCGTTTGTTTGAGTTTATTAACGATATTTTTTCTCACAGTATATATGTAGTGCTTTCCTCTCAACCGTTTGACAGGTCACCAGATGGTCAACTCTTAGCCAGTTGCGGTTCTGATAACAGATTATGCATCTATAAAATGCCATCTAGTGGTTTGATTCATATCGGCGGGAAACCGTGTTTAGAAGAACCACCTGTTCTATGGGGTTATGTTCCGAATGCTCATTCAGAAGATGTAAACTGTGTACGTTGGCAACCTAGAGGTTTCGACGACAACGGTCATAGCGAAGATACATCAGATTGTCAACTAATTCTGACAACAGCTTCTGATGATGGATATATCAAATTTTGGTCCATCAAGTGTGATGAATAATCCTGTTTTTTTCACGCATCAGACGATTGTGTTTCTTTGAAATTGTACTATTTTGTGAACAATTATCTGTACATATAATTTTACTTTTATAGTCTTTAAAATTGATCTTATTTTCATTATCAATTTGATACAAGTTAGCACATGATGATTCTCACTCTTTTTCTCATATATATTTTTATAGTCTATATTTTCGTTAGCTTTATGATTCAGTAAAAATTAAATCATAATAATTAAACATACGTTTTACTCAGTGTCTGATAATAACGATGAATAGTCAAAATAAGGGAAATGAAGATAACGTCGGTATTATTGTTTGGACTCCTTTTTTTAAAGTTTATTATGAGTCATCGATGACTTTAAAATGTTGGGTTGGGGGTTTTCACGATCAATTCTGTTTGTTTATAACTACGCTTTATTCGATCACCATGATTCCACAATTTAAAGTGTTCGTTAGTATAGGGTACTGAAATTAAGCGGACTGTGTTTAATGTAAAATGATACAAAGCGTCACAATCCAATGGCCTACTTTTAGTAGTCCTTAAATAAAGCTTACTGAGATTATGGCTGCAATATGAGACTCGAAAATAGCAGTTGATGTCCATTTGTGATAAGAACTGTTTTCCAAATTATGTAATCCTCTAAAAATCAAATGTTTCTTATTGTAAATCATCGTTTGTAAAGTGGATTATGAATTGGTGGCTGTTTTCAATAGTGTTTTTAATACATAGGTACTTGTTATTCAATCTCCTATTGTAACCCATCAATAAATCCAAAGAATATATCAAATATTATGTTCCACAACTGTATAACTACGAATACATTAGTCTTATGCTTATAATCATTATAGTTAGATATTTAGTTTAGGCAAGTAATAGTTGACCATGATCATGGTTGTATAACTTCAGGAAATGTAATTGTAATAGAATAAGATCTGTCCGCGAAACGTTCTGAAACAGACCACTCAGTGATGTCATAATCCTTATGTTTTATATGTGCATTATTCTATGCGTACGAAATTCCCGGGATGATTACCTCAGTATCCTAGATTTTGAGGACATTCGCTTTTGTTGGTTATTTATTATTGACCACTAGACGTTTATTATAAGTTCATCAAACTGAAAAGCAAATCATATGGTCAGGTTTAAGTGAATGACTAGAATTACTACTAGGGATTTCTACAATGGTTGCCCTATCTTCATTGAATCCTTCATTAGTTATGCATCATTAACCCCGCTTGAAGGCTTGTTAAATAGTGTTGTTTGGATATACAGTTTTATCTGTCTTGAATTTTTCATGTGATAATTGAGTTTCGCAGAGCATAAGTTCAACTTTTTTAATTCTCACAGCTGCGTTTAATCATATTTACGTAGTATACATGTTTTTTCTTAGAAATAATGACCAATTTATCTATTTTCCACAGCTGGTTATCTGTTTCTTCTATCAACCTATTGGCAAAAAGTAGTTTTCCATATGTACTTAGACATAGTTATGTCAGTAGGAGCATATGCGTGTTGACATACAAATACTGATGTTAAGTGGTCGAAGGTAGTTGACCTAATTTTCATGCTAGTTGACTCTCGTCAGCAAGAGGTTCCTACAATTATGAAGGGGCTGATGCATCTCGTGGGATTCGAACTTTTATTACCCAACTTCATCGTCTGAGCTATTCTGATCATAACTGATCTGTAGATCCTATATTTATACTAAATAGTAAACTATGTACATATGAATATTGATAGATAATAAGTGAGTTGCTTCAGTTTACGTTAATCTACTATCGATTCCAGTGACTGAAATCCAATTTCGTTTATTATAATTTGTTTGGCGAAGAAAAATAATTTTAATTGTTCCATTTTCTTATAACGTAATTCAATTATATGAGCGGGAAGCATAAACATTACTATATAGTGAAGAAAAGTAGGTTAATTCATTTGTTATCTGTTAAGAAGTCTAATTACTTCTTCCTTATCAAAATTACTCGACTATTTCATTATTTATTTACTCTTTGTATCCGTTATCTCGGGTTTTTGGACAATTTCAATCTCAGCTATAATCGGTTTGTTGTTTTTCTCAAGCTGTTTTCAAATTGTAACTTGTACCCAATAGATGCGCTTATTCCTTGTTCCACATGAGAATAGAATCAATTTTTTAGGGACCCATATAATCGTAGATGGTATTTTGTTTAATATATATATATGATACCAAGGAAGAGTTATCAATTAAGTTAGTTTTGAATTTCAGTTTCGAAATTATCAGAATAATCAGTTAAATACTAAGCAATTCTTGTTTAATGATATCAGCTTTAATTTTCACAACTACTCGGTTGAGAAGATCCACTCAGTGCAAATTGACTAATTATCGGTCGGTGTAAATGTTTTTGAAAAATTGTGACTGGTCGCTCAAATTAATTGTCTACAGAAAAGTTATTTGTCTTGTGCTTTGTACTATGTCCCGAATCCGATGACGCATGGTGAGAGGTAAAAGACTAGTGATGTGGATTTATATGACTTCGAACATAAGTCAAAATAACACTAATACACTTATATATCGATTTTACTTACACTTGATGATCAGTTTACAATTGTCACATGACAAAATGGAAATACACATGATTACTACCAAAAGTCAAGGTACGAATTTCACATTAAGGTAATAAAAAGAATATTATTTTAGATAAAAATCATGACCAAGCAAATCAGTGTTATACTAAATAAAGTATCATACTGAAAATAAACCAACTATTACAGTGAGTAACCATTATATTGAATAAAAAGAAGTGTAATTAGTGTTTAAGAAAAAATTGCGATAGGTTTCAAATGTAGGTTTTTGTCTACCTATTTCTGTTATATCATCAACAATATGAATAACACTTATAAACATAAAAATTGAACACTTCATTTATCTTTTAACGTTATCATAGTTGAATTGGTTGTTTGTTATAGTTTGGTCATAGTTCATATTCCTTATAAGTTTTTTTGCAATTGTTTTTCGTAGAAATTGTACTTTGACTTAGATTATGTATGTTGTTGTTCAAGTGTTCAATTCTTTTTTATGGTGGGATTTGTGAATGGAAACTAAGACTTGATTAGTTAAAATATATTTTAAGAGATATATGTAAATATGTTTCTACATACTACAGTGTACGTTAAAAAATGGTGGATAAGATATGGATGCTAGGCTTTGCTATTATTTCAATATCGTTGACAATTTCTAGGCTGTGAAAGTGTTGAGAGTTTAGTACGTAGGTTACTTTTTCAAAAAAGTCTAGATCTAAAAATATTGCTTGTTCGATTATAAATGTATAGAGCCTCAATCTTTTGCATACTTGTGTTAATTTCCTCTGGAGCGTCATTTATTAGAAATGAGATATAATATTTTAGTTCAGTTAAGAATAGTCGAAATACAGAAAACTAATTTTGCAGGCTACGATTCGTATTCAGTATCTTTTATCATACAATGTCTGATTATATTTAATGTTTGAGTTCGGATTATTATTATTATTAAAATAATAGCATACATGTCATTCGTTTTATGATGCCTATGAGGAAAATTGAGATTAGCTAGATTTTATTTCACTAGATAACTCGTACTTTATCGTTTGATTGGAAGAAGAATTGAGTAATATAAAAGTAACTGGTTTAAAATTTCACAAATCAAGTTAAACTTATGTCAACCAAATATTTGAAATCATAAAACTAGACAATGAATTATGGAATTATTTTTGAGTAAAGTGAAGTGATTAATTGTAAATATTTTAATGTATATAAGAAAAGTGAAATTTAGAAAGATTATATTGTGAGAAGCAGTAACTAGTGGAGTTCAACCAGGTCTGTTGGGAAATATCAACTCACTGAAGACATTGGTGAATGGTTTCTCAATTTCGTGGATTGGTTGAAGTTGCACATTAACACCGTTAGATGCCGGCTCAGTGGTCTATCGGTTAAGTGCTCTGGTGCGAGACTGGTAGGTCCTGGGTTCGAATCTCGCAGGGCGGGATCGTGGATTCACACTGCTGAGGAGTCCCTCAATCGGACGATACGGTTGTCAAGCAGTGCTTCCAGGTTTTCGATGGTGATCTAGCTTCAATTGACTCATGATTTCAACTATATAAAGTTACTAAAATCTCCAGAAAACCCCCTTCCGATAAGATTATATTTGTTTACTTATCGAAAATTTCTGAGAATAAGTTTTTAATCTACTAAGCGTTTACATGCTTTTCCAGACGACATTCTTTTGACTCTGAACAAGTAATAAAATAAATTTAGGCATCAATAAATAATATATTTGTAATATCCCAATAAGTAGAATAATTAGATTTTCTGACGTTTCGTGACTCAGTGTAGACCACTTCTTTAGAGAATAAATAACTAAATTAACATTATGCACATATGCCAATAAGAGACTGACCAGTTGCAGTCCTAAACATCAATGGGGAGATTCAAACAAGTGACACTAAGTGAATTCAAATTAACATTAATCCAAGTTTAAATAGTAAAACGGAACAATACGAATATTAGGTGTGATCATGCCAAAGAACATATTAGGTACACAAAGAAACCTAATAATCCTGTAGAACTGGATAGACTTCAAATTAAATCGGCATTGGCTGTTCACGCCATTTTCAACAATCATCAAATTGATTTCAAATATATCAAAATACTACAAAATGGCTTTTCCAATTCCAAAGAAAGGAGTGTAGCTGAAGCGTTCCATATAATGTTTAATCCTGCTCTCAATAGAAAGGAAGGCCTTACCATACATCCCCCTTGGTCTATTTATCCTAGTCACCTAGTCTGATATTATTTACAATTCACACCATTACATTACAAATTAAACTCTATCCTTTGTCATTATAAAGGCCACACATTTTTCATCATTAACAGTGCACACATACATGCACACAAATTAACATACACGTGGTTTATGAATCACCTTGACCGAAATGACATGACATTGATTTATTAAGACCTGTGTTTTTGATTGATCGCACCTAATATTCGTGTTGTTCCGTTATACTGTTTAAACTTGGAATAATGTTGATTTGGTTATTTATTCTTTGAAGAAGTGGCTTACGCTGAGTTACGAAATGTCAGAAAATCTAATTTTTCTATTCATTGGGATATGAAAAATATATTAATTTATTTATAACAATCTACCTAATGCTCAATTTATTCAAAATTATCAAATCAAAACTTATCAGTGATACCTACAACTTTAGGTATCGTTTTTATATTCAACGAATCCAAGACATTTAAACTAATGATCATATAATCAGAAAAATAACGTATAGTTTAACTGATTTGTATAAATCTCATGTTAACACATTTTATTAGCCCCAGCTAGATAATGTTCACAAGTTGCAAAGTAAATAAGTATTGATGGATAGTTAAATATGGCAAATATATATCATAGTTGAAAGCGTGCGTCCAAACTAAATCAAACACACCCCACAACTAAGCTATGGATGTGGACCGCTGGCAGATGCTCTAAAACATCT
>NC_031497.1:3840573-3896542 GCF_000237925.1 Schistosoma mansoni
TCTAGCTTCAATTGACTCACGCTTTCAACTATGAAAAATACTAAATCTCCACAAAACCCCTTCTGAAAAAAAAATATATATGGGAAGGATATCTGTCTCAAACTCGACACAGATCGGACTCCACTGGTCACAGATTCTCCACAAATCCACATTCCTATAATAAAAATATGCTGGTTTTATTCGTTCTACCTGTTATGCATAAATTAAAATTCTATTTCATTATGTTTGTATTAACTATTTTATAAGTTTGTCCATTTTTTATCGTTTTTTCTTGTCTTTCTGTTCTCGAAAATAGTTCACAGGTTGAGACGACTCAGTTCGAGAAAGAACAATAAATCAGTAGGCGAAGATTCATTTTTGAATGACGTTTATAGGTTTAATCTAGATTGATTTATAGTTAGATCACTTATTAATGATAAGTCAATAACTTTCTCTCTTTACGCAATTCACTGATATAATGTTTACATGATCATTTAGGTTATAAGCTAGCTTCTTGATATTCTGTCTACTGATGTACCAAATGATTATAGTGTTTTGGAATATTTTAATACCATACAGACTTGGTCACTTTGGTGATGAAGATCAGGGGGTAAATATAACCGTTATTGTATTTGTTATTAATGTTACTTAAACTGATCAACGTACTTCACTTAGTCAGTATTGCTAGTGACCATACATTATAGGTGTTTCAAATAGTTTTACTACATTTGCTTAAAAATTAATTATAAGATTTATTGAACTTTTAATTATACTTGGAAACAATAGCCTGAAATTGACAATGTTTAATACAGTGTTATAATAAATGGAAATAGTATATTTTTCCGCTAAAATTGATTAACTGAGCTACTGGTACTTTTAGGTAATTAAATGTGAAACAGGAGATTTCAGTAGCTTAATTAATAAATCGTTGACACCCACTGCTGAGGAGTCCCACAATAGGACGAAATGGCTGTCCAGTGCTACCAGGTTTTTCATGGTGCTCTAGCTTCGATTGACTCATGATCTCAACTATATAAAATCACATTATTGATAAATAAATACTAAGGATACATATATTGACAATTGAATATTATCGTTCCCTATGACGACTTAATTTCCGATTATTTGAGAGTTGTTTTCGACTGTTAATCAAACAATCCAATGACTAACTTTAGAAACTCTTTTGAACAATAAGCAATCTCTTCTTAACATATGCAGAACTGAAAATTTTCCCTGATCAATACTATATTTCAATAATTATGATATTCATACTGCCAATTATTAACCGAACTGATCCTTATATCCTTTGTAGACAGATTTCGAACATCTGTCGTCGTTTCACCGATGGGATATGTATTATTGGTTCAAAGTTTTCATTTACACATGATCCCACACTCATTACTCGAACCTAGAATCTTCGGTCTCGCACACGTGAGCACTTAACCTGTAGACTACCTTTTCAGAAGGCAAGTAATCAATCCTACTTAAAAATATAGATCTGAAAAAATCTATAAGATTTCAATTCTACCGAGTACACAGAATAATTTTATAGAAAGAATAACTGATAAGTAATTAACTTAATGACTAAGAAAGAAATACTCTTTTGAATACTTAATTTTTTTACAATAAAAGATAACACACTGTGAAAAATATATAAATATAGTAACACCTAGGTAAATGGAAACAATAAATTAGTTCTTCTTCTATCAATCATGAGAGACTAAGTTAACGCTTTTGTTTGTTATTTTCTTAAGTGTGATTTTTCTTCATCAACAGGATTGTTAACACTTGAAAAATATTTAAGTAGTATCTTTATAGTTTAATTGTAACATTGTAGATATAAATTCATAACGGTATTATTGATTATTTAACACATTGCTTTGGATAATGTCTATCAATATATTGTGGACCAAATTGGAAATAAGTTTCATACTATTACAATGAAGTGCGTGACGAATAGATTGGATTTTTGTACCTAAATATTACTATTTGGTACCTTACTGAATTTCCAAATTTCTCCTTTCCCGAAAGACTTACTGTTGTGACTTTGTAGTGTCGGTTATTATGTTAAACCGACATAGCTTATTCTAGCTTCTGGACTGACCGATTTATCCATTCTTTTTGATCCACGTTTTGACCTTGTTAATTATTAATTTATCAACCCTGACTGTTTTTAGATGAGAGTATGTATGTGTACATCTTATCCTACTCATCATGTCTCTGTAGATTATTTTTGTGTAGCTATAAATATCGATTAACACTTGATTATATCGAGTTGGCTTACACACCTTCTCCATTGCGTTTCTCCATTTTTTGTCGCTTCGCTCTGTCTTCGCTTCTTTCGCTACGTCCTCTGATTGTCTGTCCAGATCAATGAGCGTACAAATTATATGTATTCAAACATCCATTCTCGTATTTGACTTATTTAATGCAATTATACACAAACACAAGTTAAGTCGGTGATTATATGTGAGGATTGGATACTTGTATATTTTTTCATTGCAAACTAATGACTGTCATCATTTTAGTGACTGATTTCATATTTTCAAACCGAAATTAGACCATTACGTTTATAAAATCTTAATTACTGTGTCAGCAGACTTTTAAAAAAATTCACTATTCATTGTCAGTTATTTCTCATGACCATGAAGAGAAACTAGTCGTCTAATATGTAAACGTCCTTTGGATGTGGTTTACAGTAAATCTAAATTGTAGGCATGAGCTATCAATGTTGAAGACATAATCCGTGTGGACGTTACTCTCATTGTATTCTTTCTGTTATATATATATATATATATATATACATTGTTGTTTATCTTCTTAACTATGTCATCCTCGTTTTATGGGAATCAAAGTGTTTTGTTGATCCGTGTTAGGCTTCGAAAATATATGCAGGTAAAACTATACTGGTTAGTTTCACTATTTTTGGTCAAACAGTATATCTTAACGACTGTGAGTTTGACTGGTATATTAAACACATGAATTAGTTAGTGAATTTGTGTACATTTCATTCTTCCTTTTAAATAATTTATATATTCTGTAAGGGTATCTATCTAGCCAAGATTTTAAAAACAATTCGGCATTGTCAAAAGATGTCCAGATTATCTTCATATTAGTATTTATCATTATGCGATAATCTGAAGAATAAAGCACTTTATCACACGGATACTTAAATATGTTCATGTATATTGTGTATGTTCTTTTATGTACAATCTTAGTATCTAAATTTGAAGTCAGTATGGCAGCGGTCTCTGCTGCAGTGGGTCTTAGAATACACAAGAAAAAAGAAAAATCCTCAGATACAACGCGTAGAACACCAACCCAATCACACTTGATGGAGGGGCTCTGGAAGATATAGAATCTTTCACATACCTGGTCAGCAGCATCATCGGCAAACAAGGAGGATCGGATGCAGACGTAAAGACGAGGATTGGCAAAACAAGGACAGCATTCCTACAGTTGAAGAACATATGGAACTCAAAACAACTGTCAACTAATATCAAAGTGAGAATCTTCAATATCAACGTCAATATAGTTCTACTGTATGGAGTTGATGCTTGGGGAACTACTACAACTATCATCAAGAGGGCACAAGTATTTATAAACAATTGTCTACCTAAGATACTGAATGTCCGTTGACCGGATACCATCAGCAACAGCCTACTGTGAGAGAGAATAAACCAGCTTCCAGCTGATAAGAAAAGGAGAAAAAGACTATGGAGATCGATAGGACATACATTGTAGAAATCACAAAACTGCATCTCGAGGCAAGCTCTAACTTGGAATCCTGGGGGGAAACGGAAAAGAGGAAGACTAAAGAACACACTGCGTCGGGAATTAGAAACAGAAATGAAAATGATAAATAGTAACAGTAATAGTTTGTAACATCTTTATTCGCTTTTGATGTAAACTAACTTTGATTGTACACCTAGTATGTTTCCAAGTATTTTTGATAAAGATATAATCTTATCATTTATCCTTAATGGTTGTTTTACTGTAAATCGAAATTTCTAAAGAAATGCCTTAAGAAAATGAACAAGTATATTATAATGAGTAGTTTCAAAAGGTAATTCACTTAGTCCTTAAATAATAAAATAAATAACTTCTTGTAAATGAAATATTGCAACAGTTAACAGAAAGTTTAGCAACAAGAGGGTGTTATCTGTTATTAAATGAAGGTATTTAGTTAAAAAAAGAAAAGGAAAGGAACATGAAATAAACAGTAAACTGTTTTGAATATTTATCTCATATTTCTTGTTTCTATATTGAAACAAAAATTAAAGATTGTTCAAATTATTTAGGTAATGTTTACTTTTCAAGTCATATTACATGATGTTTATTAAGATTTATTGGTTAGAAACTAAAGGGAAACTATGAACTTTATCTGAATACATGTACTTACCGCTTTAACACCACCCCAATTACCTACAGTATAATACTTTGTAGTTTTTATATTTTATTGCTATGGTGTTTGTTTGTTTGTTTGTTTTTAAAAAAAAGACAAGAAACCATAAATTGTGTTCTTGTTTGGAATATTTCTGTTTTTTTCTCTTGTAAACTATAATTTGTGATAAATGAATAGAAATTTTTGTGAAACATTATTATTATTATTACTATACAAGTTGACATTACTGGATCATTATCATTACCATTATTATTACTAATATACTATTACTAGTACACTACAGAATATTCATGTTTACACTGACATCTAGTAACAACTGAAAACTCTACTTATGCAAAAAACAAATTAAACTGATGTCATTCGTTTCATTTTACAAAAGGTAACAACATTTAACAAGTTATTCTATATTTTTTCCTTACTCATGATTTTCTATGTTTAAGAAAAGGTAATATAGTAAGCAGAGATGGATAGTGGCTAGCAGTGGAATCCAGGACGCGCGTTTCGTCCTATTTGGGACTCGTCAGCTGGATGTACCTGCATCTCAGAGTTGATGTTCACTCTGGGACTCGAACCCAGTACCCTCGCTTCAAACGCCAATTAGAGACTGACCAGTTGCAGTCCTAAACACATCGATGGGAAGATCCAAACAAACAATACTAAGTGAATTCAAAGGTAATATAGTTTTTGAAACAAAAGCCATTCCGTTTTCTTCTTATCATTAGTTGTATTAGTTACGCATATGATTTAGTTGGATTTAATGTAACACAGATAAATCAGTGACATTTGATTTGTCGTAACTTAAATGAAATCGAAAGTGTGGTGCATTAGATTTCAATCTAATCATTTTTATTATACGAGATATCATCAAGAACTGAAGCTCATGAATTTGATCTCAAGTGAAGTTATGTAATGAGGAATCCCAAACTAAGACAACAGTGATGTCCAAGCGCATTTGGTTGTCAACTATTTACGAGTTGAGTTTAATCAATAAAGAAAACTAACTCAATACTACATACATACACATAAGGTGGTATGAATAATATCGTTTATTTTTATAGAAAACTATCGTAAATTACTACCAAGCATACTATTAATATAAATAAACTTGAAGTATATATCTACGTAAATACGTACATAATTCGTATATTTGTGAATGTGTGTTAGTGCTTTACAGTTAAGCAAATAAATGTAATTATGTTATGAATGTTTGACATTGATTTCTTACGAAGCGCTATGAGTTATTTCCAACATTAAAAACTACTATCCTATTTGAACTTAAATTTTCACAAGACAATATACATAACGCTCTGTATGACATTTCAGGCAGAAACATACGGCATCCTATGAGTTGTGACCTCAGTTTTTAAACTAAAAGTTTGTGACTGAATGTAAGTTTCAGGTTCTGATTCAGGTCAGAAAAGATTAGGAATTTTTGTATGCAATACAATTCACGAATAAGTGTGTTAATTAGTCTAGACTATCAAATTGATTTCTTGACCTGTTTTTACGAAAGTACATCTTATACTTATTGATTAGAATCTATTTATACATAATTGAAGTTAGTTGTGAAATCCATTTAGGAAATTTTTTTCCATTTTCACTGACTAGACATCTTCAACAACTTCAAGTAAGTAATTGAACGAATCAGGTAAAAAGTAAACTGGTTTACGGAATTAATATCTTAATATTCTACCGAATCTTAGTATTTTTGATTAGATTTATACTATTTCAACAAACTTATGATCTAGCATTTATATATATCATGGAAGGTGTACACAAAATCATCCTATATAGATATTATTTCTTGTGTGTTGACACATGGCTACTCCATTACCATTAAAAACCTTATCATAAACTGTTGAAGTGATACAGAAAATTCCTCAAAGAAAAGCCAAAAAATGGTTCTGAAAACTCTGAGAAACATCTTACCTAATCAGCATTCAATAGAATTTTCGCCAGAAACATTCAGAAAATGAAATTCACATGTCGCGATGACTACCTATACTGCTAGTATGTTTAGTAGTGTTTCAGAATTTCCCGGAAGTCCAAGGCTATCTAAAATGCTATAAATACCCTAGATTTTCTGTACATAAACAAACCTTGGAATAAAGCGTTTCTTCTATAGTTTGTGCCTTTTCTCTCGTGTTCAAGTTGCTGTGTTTAATAATAGAGCTAATAATAAAAAGTTAATAAAAGAGCTTAGGAACCAAATCTAGCGTTCAATTCGAAGACTTATCATAAACATAAGTGATTGGTAGGCTGGGACAAGATAATTAAGTGGATATCATAGAGTAAACTCGTCACTCACAGACTATCCATTGAATTTGGTCCATTTTTAAGTGGCTTGATTTATTTTTAGTCCGCATGTTAGAACTTCAGATGTACTGTTCTTCTGTATTTCTTCATGAAGTACGATTTCAGGATATTGTCCAGAACAAACATGAATTCTAAGCAATTAAACCGTTTATAACAATCTGTTCTCATGCTTTTTTATAAACTTAAAATGATTCTCAACGTAATTAAATCAAACTAATCAATTATTAGCCTACAAAATCATTATTTTGGCCTTCTATAAGTAACTTAAGGGCCTATCAACCTATCCTAATTAAAAGAGCCATTATTATTGTACAACACGATGTTACTGAGCGAGACTATAATTTATGGACGAACCAATCAGGTATAATATAACAGGTCTCGGATTTTGGTGAGAAATTCAGTCATCGATTCGGCTAAATAGAGTTTTGACATTATAGCTGATGTTATTTTGTGATGAAAACCATTAATCTAATTCCTAACCTTAACCATCTATGGTAAATCATAATTCGAATTCCTTACACTGGTTCATAACCCTCATTTGATCCTAATTATTAAGCGGACACTCTCAAAGTCACTTTAGCTTCTCTTGAAGGTTATCCATAAATTATAGTCTCACCAGTGACTGATTAACTTGAAAAGTTAATGAGATGTACCTTTTAATACTAAAGGTAATATGTGTTGAACATTCGAACAAAGCAAAGCCGGAATAAGGAGTTGTATTTACACCATTATATTGTATTCAATTACATTGATTGTAAATAATAGAAATCATATTTTTGTTAAATCCCAATGAAGCTTTATGACTGAGTGTAAGCCAATTTTCTTTATAGAGAATACAATAAATAATCAAATTAACTTAATACAAGTCTAAATAATACAAAGGAATAAAGCTGAATATATTTTTTAAAGTATAATCGAAATTAAAATAGTCTGATAATGATAATGACATACGAAAAAGAAATACGTTAACGAATATTTTTGTGTGAGCCCTTCTTGTGTGTATCTGTGCATGTTGATGGGGTTTGGAAAATGTGATATTTGCAATGTAGAAGAGTAAGGTTACAAATATACTACTTGTATTAGTGACAAACTACCCAGTGTTTAACCTGTTCAAAATTTCGATAGTACAGTAAGAGAACTGAGATTATCAGAACTATGTGATATATTAGTGCAATACATTTCAATCTGATCACACATAAGCTTGTTAAGAACATTTATATATAAAAATAGAAGGTCAACAAAACTAGAAATGCAGGGTAAGAGAAGACAAAGATAACAAAGGAAATAATATGAAAAATAATTTGAAACCTCATCACCCTGGATAATAAGCTAATATTACCAGAGTAGGTTTAAAGAGAAAACAAACTGTTTTTAAATACATGAAAGGTGTTTGAATTTTCGTATGTCTAAGGCTTCAATAAAACTTAGTTTACAATCTTTTACGCTTTTAATTCACTTGGTACTGTTTGCCTGTATCTTCCGATTGTTTTTTAGGACAGCAATTGATCAGTTTTTATTGGGAGATGTGCATCCTGTTCGGACTGCCCCGATGTTGCTTTAAAAGACAAGCTTTATAAGCAAAGATGGATGGTGGCTAGCAGTGGAATCCAGGACATTTTTGTACAACATCACAAAAGACGTGTTAAGTTCAATCTTATGAACTGTTTCAACTATGTGTGTGGTAATAGAGGATGTTGAATGTTTATCATCTACTCTTATCCAGTCATTTTATTTTATTTGTTTCTGCAACCATTTAGGTACATGTTCAAACACCCTAGTTTGGCGATCACGATTACTACTCCTTATGTATGTGTGGCCACACACACATTCAAATTGATAAACATAGTAGGATATAGCACAATCGTTTTCATGCCTTTGAGGTTTTTGATGAAGTATGGACTTTGTTTTTTTCTTGAAAAAAAAGTCGGCCAGTTGAACTTTGTTAATGGTACTTATGATTAATCGTACAAAATCAGGAGTGAAGATATTAATAATGATATGTAAGAGAATCAAATTAAACCATGTACCATTAAAATTAGTTTTATCTTTAAAATTTATTGAATTTTGAATAGTATTTGGACACCTTCCCTTGTATAAATCATATTTATTTCAATGGTTATGAAGAATAATTTTTATTTCTCTCTAAAATAATTACAGAATATGCACCGGTTTACAAGCATAGTTAGACTGATGATATAACAATTGTACTACATAAATTAGGTGTTTTATTAAGTCTAATCTTCAATATCAATTTCATCAATATCATAAAGTAATGAGATAGTTCGGTCAGTCAGTCACAACGTAGAATTTCGTACGTACGTACATCAGTTCGAGTTGCCATACTATATTAGCACAGAGATGAAGTTGTCGATTTAAATCCCATAGTAGTAGAAGTAGTAAGAGTATAAGCAGTAATGTGAAAGATTAGGGTTTGAAGATGTTATTGAAGGAGTATAATCCAGTGAAATAAATTTGGGAAGAGAAAAAAGATAGAGACATGAAGAATTCAGAAGATTAGAATTCAGTAGAACACAAAGAGTGGATGCACATGCGCCATTGCAAACGATTTTGAGCCATGTCATTCAAGGTCTCTAACCATCGGTTGCTATCATCTCGCGCATCCCAACCAGGTAGTCTACACCTACCAACATGGCTCAGTCCACTTGTCAGTGACTTCATGGATTTATGCCATGTTTTGGTCTAGCCGCCCCTAGCTTTCTTCCAACCTGCTCCTACACCATAAAGTATTGCACGTCGGGGCAGTCGGTGGTTGGGCATACGTGACATGTGTCCCAGCCATCTCAACTGATGAAGTTTCATTACTTCGTCAATCGATTTGCCATCATTACCTAGTACCCGTTTCCTAACAACTGAATTACTTACCCGGTGGTCCGAGGATATACAATGCGATATTTATTAATCATTTTAAAACTAATCCATTTGTATGTATCTTATTCATTTCTACATTGTAGGTAATTTAATGGAACATTTTAATCTTATATATTTGAATAATTTGTTTAGGACTTATTCTAAATTTATTATTCATGATTCATATAGTTTTATGTGGTACACGGTTGTTAATCAAATATTTGATTTGATTATTTTAATCTGAACACTTTTCTCACTGTAGTTAATTTGTATGTTTGTTTTTTTTGATGGAGTTTTGTTCTTTGAGCTGGATGATTTGGTTGTGGAGCTTTTATCGTTCATCCGAATGACATCATCGCCCAAAGTTTGTGCTGATGATGTCGTTCAGAGGAACGTCTCGTCTTAGTATGGGACGCCACAAAGGTGCTCATCTGCAGTTCCGCATGTACTACTGGAACGCAGAATCTTCGGTCTGACACTTGAACATTTAACCACTATATCACTGAGCTGACTGACTTCCAACGGCGTTAACGTCTAATTCCAATCGACCCATGATATTGCTTAACCCTTTTAATTTATAGATAAACAAGCTTGTAAAATTTAGACGTGGGGCGATTTTTGTTAAAACAAATTTCAGATTATTATCGGAAGGGGGGTTTTGTGGAGATTTTAGTAATTTAATAGTTGAATTCATGAGTCAATCAAAGCTAGACCACTATTGAAAAGCTAGAAGCATTGGTGTGTCGTGAAATAGCAACTCACTGAAGGCAATGGTAGACGGTGGCGCAATATCATGGATTAGTTGAAGTTAGACATTGACACCATTGGATGCCGACCAGCTTAATGGCCTACAGGTCAAGCGTTCGAGCGCGAAAATGATAGGTCCTGGGTTCGAATCCCGCATTGGGATCTTGGATGAGCACTGTTGAAGAGCCCAACACTAGGATGAAACGGCCGTCCGTTGTTTCCAGGTTTTTCATGGTGTTCCAGCTTTAGCTGGCTCATAAATTCAACTATTAAATTTCAAATTGTTATGACTCTTGAAATAATGTGGAAAGTAAAATGTTTATGAAACAAATCAATATTTATTGACAAAGTAATATGTGCTGCTTGATAACAAACTCATTGAAAAGAGAGCCCTTTGCTGAACTCCATGCTTTTTATGTTTGAATGAGATCTATATGTCAGGGAAATATGTGTCAAACGTGTTGAATAGTGGTAAATAAATAGCTGGTAATTTTGTGTTTATATATATATATATATATAAGCTGTTGATGAGATACTTTAGTAAATGCAAACAAAATGATTATTAGTTTGTTGGGATTGTAAATGCATCCATTTTATGTGGGGAAACCCTCATTATCCGAATCGAATGCCAAAAAATCCAAACACCGAACACACAATCATTAATTTGTAGTCAGGGTGTTCT
Organism: Schistosoma mansoni; assembly: GCF_000237925.1. Lineage (NCBI taxonomy): Eukaryota > Metazoa > Platyhelminthes > Trematoda > Strigeidida > Schistosomatidae > Schistosoma > Schistosoma mansoni. Next base: position 3,851,571 of record NC_031497.1, read on the forward strand.
TTTGGTATGAAACATTAACAATATTGGAGCAGACCGAATGTAACTAGACCAAGAAAACTGCTTATGCACTATGGCACTTCAGTGACGATAGCTACATTCAGATAAGACGATACAAGTCTGAACTGTTCACAGAAACGTTTCCTCATCCAAGTAAAAGCGTTGAAACCAATGGAAGTAACAGACAACAAAATGTTTACGTGTTCCTGAAAGTGATACAGTTTACAAAAAATAGATTTTCATATATGGGATTTCATACATTGACTAGAATGAGTAAATCTAAGATTAAAATAACATTCATGTCTTTAGGTAACATTATGATTCACAATATATTTACGGTATAATCTCTAACAGTATGTGATAAAAATGAAACTGTCACTTACACACAAGGTATTAAATAATAGCTTGACACTTTCTACCAAATAAAACATACATTATCGAGGATGATAATTTAATCTAAACAAAAGTCGAAGAGATCACATTTTGATCCATACTTTGTATTCTCAGTTAAATAACTTTGAATTCATGGGGAGTAATACTTGGTACAGTGTGATATTTTGTGTTTGCACACAATCTATCTCTTTATCTATGAACCTGTGGTTATTTTATATCACCCCATTAATAAGAAAAGTCAAAGGTTTTTGGATGGGATCAAAACACGAAATCAGGTTTTCACTTAGTGTAATATTATGTTCAGTGTATCTTCATTTTATTTTAGCGTGACATTTGTTATTTTAATGTTATTTTAGTATGACATTAGTGCAGTAGAACAGAAAGCGCAGGTTTTGCAGTGATTCTTTATGAAATACCATTTCGTATTTCCTTTATTTAGTTATATGTGATATTTACTAACAAATCAGCAAATGTCAGTAAAGTCAACATATAAATGAGTGTATTTGGTTAAGAGTTTGTCGTATTTTTTGATGGGTGGAATAAATCTCATTTATCATCAATCTTTGTCTTTGTTAAGTAGTATGAAATCTGTGTTTTAACTGTTCAAACGGCCAGTTTTTTTTACGCATTTATAACAAAATTTATTTATCTCCTATTGAAATTACAATGGTCGATTGTTTTAAAATGCGATGTTTTATTGCGGAATGAAGCCTTTTTATAGGCTGGGATTGTTTATGTTCAGGTTAGATAGTTTCCTAAGATTATTTAGGAGACGGTTTCTTTTCTTCACCTTTAACTAAGGGACCTGGATATGAAACTTTCAAACTCGGATAAGTTCACTCTTAAAGCTACACAAATGAATTATTGTCATAGTTGTATAACATTTGTATTTGTAATTGGATACTGAACACTATGAATAATACCTGAGGTATGACCGCTTCAGAATGTATGTTTAACTACATAATCTTAACTGACTGATCATTGTGATATAACAAATCTCATTAAGAAAGCTTTCTTTTTTGATTTATTCATGTAACTGAAAATTTTGTTTTATGAAGCACTACAAGCATAGATTTCTTTAACTAGCTGATATGACTGAATTATGTGTTATGTTACCAAGTCATTGGAATACAGTATTCGCTTGATTTATAATTTATATATTCAGTTGAATATTTTAATGAAAAATACTGGTTAACAAAACACCAGTTTTCATAATTACTTATCCTCCTTTTCTCTAATTCAACTAGACTTACTTAAAAAGACAAGGGTTTTCCATACTACGCTTTCAGTTGACACAGTGTTAAACTGTTATTTACAGCTCCAATGATATGACGATTACCAATCTCCTTCTTTATAACACTCTTATTTACTAAGTCATCAAGCAGTATGATGCTAAAGTATTCCGGAAACAGAAATACTCATTGATTCGATGAGTGGTCAATCTGTATATCCAGTACACTGTTCCTGTGCTCGTTTTTTGAATAAACGAAATCTAGCTAAAAGAAAACTATATAAAAATACCGAAAAATGGCGCCCATCAATAGAATGTTTCTTCTATACATAAATTAGATGATGCTTATCGATTAAGCTTTTCATATGTCACCTAATAATTCAAATCATTATTATTATTATGTAGATGTCGAATTTGTAGTGCAAATGAATTCGTTTGTATTACAAGAACATTCATCATTTATAAATCAATCCATAATGTATATATATTAAATTATAAATACATAATTAAGTTATGGTAAGCAGAGATGGATAGTGGCTAGCAGTGGAATCCAGGACGCGCGTTTCGTCCTATTTGGGACACTATCCATCTCTGCTTACCATGCTTGTGAATTAAGGCTATATTGAGGCAATACGCACAGTATGCACATATGCTAATTAGAGACTGACCAGTTGCAGTCCTAACAAATCGATGGGAAGATTCAAACAAACAATACTGAATGAATTTACATAATTAAGTTAGTTGAAGGTACTGAATTGAATGACATATGAGTAATTATTTAACTAGTAACACTGAGCGGTAAGTATCAAAAGAAAGTCTACGAACATCGGTATATAAGCATACTTTCATAATTGATGTTGCATTCTATCAAACTTCTTAAAGAATCAAACCAAATGAAATATTGCATATATATTCAAGTCGTTAAAATTAATACATTTATATATAAAGTGTTAGTTCTGTACTATATCAGTAAAAGGTACTTCTTTAGTACCGAATCACAATCAAACAGCTAATCACATTCATATATTTAAGACTGTTTTTTCTATAAATTCAAACTGCGGTAATTCAGAAAAAATGTAAATTATTTACTCAAAAAAGTTTCAAGAAAACAATTGTTTACACAAATAGTTGTCTAGGCACCTCCGAAAAAAAGAAAAAAAAAGAAATAATCACTAGGTTAAACAGATTAATCATAAAGTGGAACATTTTTTTAAGAAAAAGAACTTTTATAGGTTTTAAAACAATTTATTATTATTGTTGCCAGCGTGAGTGCATTGATAGTTTTTTTGGTTTTATTTCAGTGTGTATACTTATCCTATTTTTCTAATGTAAAATTCTTGGTATAAACACAAATGATTAATTCGGTTTTATTCAAGTTAATATAAATTAACTATACAGAATCATTTCTTCATAATCTATAATTGCATAATTATATCAGAACTGATTATATATGCCTCGATTAATGAATGATAACTGACGAATAGAACCGTATAAAGATGAACACGATGAGAATAAGTAATTTATTCTAAAGTAATGATTTTGTAGGTATTTATCTCATATATTTTTATCAAGATTCTATACATTACAGCATTCACATGCAAAATGGTATAAGGGTGATGATTAAAGGTAGCCGGAGATAAGCTTTAGATATAAACTTATTGCTAGTTAGCACTTTTCAGCTAGGTATGCTTGTTATTTTGACGGAATTGGTAATGTCCGTGATATACGAACCCGTTTGGTGTAACTCCACAATTTGAGATGTTACCATTGAGCTCATTGAGTTGCAACCAACTTCCTGCAAGAGTAAGATGTTTATATTGATTCATCTCTGAGTGCTGACCAATCCCGTGTTTTTCTGACCGGGTGCTGATCGAGTTCTGTAGGTCGAATTTCATCAGTTCTCTCATGATTTCAGGTATGCCATGACAAGTGCCAACTAACCCGATGTATAGGTCTAGAATTTCCGAACAGTTACATCCGACCAACTTAAGTTAAAAGACAGTGCTCATAGTGTCAAGTCATTTACTCTAATGATTACATACCAACTTGATCAACTGAACCCAATCAGCATTAAGGACTAGATATATGATATATTGGTCATTAATCACTGGTTAATCGATGAAAGATTACTTTATTACACTCATTAATCTGCTTGATAATACATGTGAATACAGTAAACAGTTGCAGAGATCGTTTTCTATAAATTAAGTTGACTTAACCACACAAGAAACTTTAGTTGAATCATAAATCCGCTTAAATTAGCAGATGCATCATGACAATACAATTTTTCCATAAGAAACATAAATGAGCTTACGACTGATGAATGTCAACTGTCGTAAGCCACAACTACCATTTGTTACATTTGCCGATAGATAATTTCCTTTACTCAAATTATCTCATATTTAACCAATGACTTATTATTGTCGACTTACTGAATAGAATAACGGTTTTTACAGATCAATTTCAGATTATCATTGATAAGATCTTTAAATTTCGATGTTCTGATAATAGAACTGATCTTAACTAAAGATTCGAATAGATAAAATGAGTTTTAGCTAATTAATTTGATTTAGCTTTAAATAAAAGTTTAAACAGTAGAAATCAAGCGATAATTCATTGGTATATCAGTGAAAAATATACTCAGAAAGGGGTTTTGTGGATATTATAGTAATTTAATATATGAAATCATGAGTCTGATTATAATTATCAGATGTTCACTAGTGACTGGCTTCAAGAGGTATTTCCTGGAGTTCTAGTGAGAAGTCGTGACCAGTGGAGTCAACCTGTGTCTGTTGTAAGACAATGGTGGACGGTGGCCTAATATCGTGGATTGGTTGAAGTTAGACATCAACACCGTTGGATACCGACCAGCTCAGTAGTCTACAGGTTAAGCGTTCGCGCGCAAGACCGAAGGTCCTGGATTCGAATCAAGAGAGTGGAATCGTGGATGCGCACTGTTGAGTAGTCCCATATCACGACGAAATGGCCATCTAGTTCCTCCAGGTTTCCCATGGTGGTCTAGCTTTAATTCACTCATGAATTCAACCTTTATATTTTTCTTCATTTTTTAATTCCTTTCACTTCATGACTGAAATGATTTAGAATTTCATTTAAAAATTCTATTTTCATCTAATATAAAAACCTAAAAATGGTCATGTTGTTAACAATACATGGGGAGTATATTTAAAATCTTCACTCTAAATAAAAAAAATTATATATTTCCTGGTCATAATGTAGATAGGTACTAAATAAAGTCACAAGTTAAGAATTCAGTTTAAGTGTTATTGCCATTTTGTTGATTTTATTATTATTATTACTATTATTATTGTTACTATTATTATCATTACTATTACTATTATTACTATTACTATTATTACTATTACTAATATTACTATCATTATTAAATGCTCCCTACATACCAACACATACTTATGTATAACCATATACGAATATAACAAAATAAATTTATATATTTCGTGAAAAATAAACAATTAAAAAAAGCACAACTTTTATGACTCTCTTGACAAAAGAGTTTATGATAGTCAACTATGTATAGTTATAGTATAAGTAGAGTAAAAAAAAAAAGGAGAGAAAGAAAAGGGAACTAGATTTAAAGATTAGGTGAAGTTAAACTAAATGAAGACAAACAAAAAAACACACACTTTATCTATCAAATGTAAAGGTTAAGGAAATCAAAAATGAAATTAAACTAGAAATCATGAATTTTCGGTATATCTACTGTGAAAAAAAGGGGAAGATATAAATTGAATCTGATTTGAAAGAATGAATGAAAGATAGAGAAAAAATAAAGGCTGAATTACTTTATTGCGTTCTTCTATAAGAGAGATGATTAGTAAGTAATGTAGCTAGCATTTGAATAAATGGAAAAAAACCATGTGTTAAAAACATGCCTATAGTAAACTACCTATATGAATATTAATGTACAGGAATTTGATTTAATGAATCTTTGTTCTGGCTATTATCATTATTGGATCTAGCTAAAATCTGACATGACAGTTGAGGGATCCAATTATATACATTTTATAAAACTACAGCAGAAGATACTTTGAACATGCTATGGAAGATTAGAACATTATTTAAAATACAAATAATCATCAAGATTACAACGGTCATACAGTCTACTTTAGTAATAAAAGATGCCTTAGATAAGTGAGTGTTTAAATTAGACTATAAATCTACACATCCTTAGAAGTGTAAATAATAATATCTATTAATTGTAGTTGGTTTGCCTGTGTCACTTCATTTAAATGACCATTTATTTTAAGAATCAATACTGCTTGACGTCACCAAAGACTGCTGGAAGTTTCATATTATGAAGTGTCCAGGTTGAAACCATCTAGAAGGTGTGCTAATCTACTTTGAATTGTGATTGTTATGTGACTATTGGATACACAAATAAAACGTGCAAATATTTGTAAACGTCGTTATGTTCAAATATGCTACCAAGTGTCTAAAATGCAGTTGATACAGTTGTAACAATTAATTCCTTTTTTAACAGTCATAAATTTATGTCGCTGTTTGGACTTCAAAATTTTCTTTTAATGTTCTTCAGATTTTTAAAAATGTCTAGTAGAATGACTGAAAACATCAAGGTTAGTTTGCGGACATAAATTAAGATAGGAAAGTTGCCGAATTGTGAGAGAATCTTCAAATGACTACGTTATAATTATGTATCTACTGATAACAACTAATAGTAACCGATTGAGAGCAGTATTAAAATATCATGTATCAAATAGTGGATTTACATAGGACTTAACTCATCAGTATTTTCAGTAATCGATGTCATGGTGTCTAATACTCAGCAATAAATGAGGTGTGCTGCTAAAACTGTGGCGGGATTACCAGTCTGTAACTTACTTACTTACTTGCTTATTTACTCCTGGCACCCTTTGTGCAGGGGCATAGACCTCCCACCAGTTTATCCATCAAACTATGTCTGAATAAACCTTTACAGTTGTTTCCAAATATTATTCATTTTTCTTATGTCTGCCTTCGATTCCCGATGCAGTGGGTTCCTTTGTCTTCCTCTTTTCCTTTTCTCTTCACGATTCCAAGTGAGAGCCTGGTTTGTGATGACGTTTGATGATTTTCGTAATGTTTGTCCTATCCACTTTCAACATCTCTTCCTAATTTCCTATTCAACTGGAAGCTGGTTTGATCTCTCCCACAGTAGGTTGATTCTGATGGTATCAGGTCAACGGACATTGAGTATCTTGCGTAGAAAATTGTTTATAAGTACTTGTACATTTTTGATGATGGTTGTGGCAGTTCTCGAAGCTTCAACTGCATACAGCAGGACTGTCTTGACGTTGGTATTGAATGTTCTGAGTTCCATATGTTCTTCAATGTTCTTCAATGCCGCTCTTGTTTTGCCAATCTTTGTCTTCACATTGACATCAGATTCTCTTTATTCATCGATGATGCTGATCAGGTAGGTAAAACTTTCCACTTCTTCTAGAGTTTCTCAGTCAAATGAAATTCGGTTGATGCCCTCTGTGTTGTATTTGAGGATCTTGCTTTTACCTTTGTGTATGTTGAGGTTTACTGACGCGTGGGCTGCTGCTACACTGGCTGTCTTTGTCTGCATTTGTTAGTGTGTATGGGATAGAAAAGCTAAGTCATCTGCGGAGTCTAAGTCGTTTAGTTACATCCAACCTGCCCATTTTACTCCGTGCTTTGTATCAGATGTCGAGGTCTTCATAATCCAGTCAACCACCAGAAGAAAAAATGGAAAAAAGTAAGCAGACTAGTCTGACATCGGTTTTCACTTGGAATGCATCTTTCAGCTGTCCTGCATACACCACTTTGCGCTGTAGTCTGTTGTATGAATTCTGTATGATGTTGACGATCGTCTTCGGTACGACATTGTGTTGAAGACGTTTCCACAAGGTTTGCCTATCTACACGGTTAGACTCCTCCTAATCAAGAAAGTTGATGTACAGTAACGATTTCCATTCATTTGGTTGTTCAACAATGATCCATAGTGTCACGAATCGGTTTTTGTATGACCTATCCCTACGTAATCCAGATTGTTAATCTTGAGGATGGGCGTTTTCAGTATCTCTCATTCGGTTCAGCCGTACTCAGTAGAAGAATTTTCCTGGTACCGATATTAGTGTGATGCTTCTGTAATTCGCACACTTGCTAAGATCTTTCTTTGGTATCTTCATGAGATGTCCTTCTTTCCGATCTGTCGGCACTTATTCGTCCTCCTAAATCTTCTTGAATAATAAGTGAAGCATGTTTGCAGTTACTTCCATGTCTGACTTCAGTGCTTCAGCTGGTATATTGTCAGGTGCTGCTGTTTTCCCATTCTTGATTTGTCTGATGAACATCCTGATCTCTTCGATCGTTGGTGGAGTGACATCTATAGGAAGGTCTATGTGTTGCTTCAATGTCCAATGGATTGAATGGGGCTGGTCAATTAAAAAGTTCTTCAAAGTCCTCCACCCACCTGTTCTACTATTTCTGAATCTCAGTGATTGTCTTACTTTCTTTGTTCTTGACTGATCTCTCTGGTTTACTATATCTTCTTGTTAGTTACTTCGTTATATCATATACTTGTCTCATATTTCCATCTTTTGCACCTTTTCCCCCCGTCATCGATAAGTCTTCTACATATTAATGCTTGTCTGCCACAATACTCCACTTCCCTTGCTTGGCTACTTCTGCGCACTAAGCCTGCACCTTGCCTTTCTCTGCTCTTGTTCGACTGTTTTTAATTGCTGACTTCCTGTTTTTCCTTTCTTGAATCATTTCTAGGGTTTCGATGGAGATTCGTCCCCTATAATGATGCTTCTTGAAGCTGACAGCCTCCTTACATGTTGAAGTTAGTACTTCCTTGATCACTTTCCAGTTGTCCTTCATTGTAGTTTTCTCTTTTTTGGGTAGATCATGTAAGGCTTGATACCTTTTACTGTCAGGTATCTTAAATTCGTTGACTTTATCCATGATTTTGTTTCTCCAGTTTTCTCTTTGGTTACAACCAGGTGGTTATCTGAAGTTATGTCAGTTATGTCCTCTCACTGTTCCCACGTCTTCCACGGATCTTCCTTCAAAATCATTGTGATTCCGTCCTTTGTTTTGAAGAGTACTTTGGTGATTGTGGATTTATAAGATTTCCATCCTATAAGTGCTTTATGACCTTCTTTGAACAGTATCAGAACATCTGTCTGTGTGTGCGGAGCATTTTTCTCTTCATGAACAGAGTAAAACAAAATGTCACTCGAATCCAACTTTTTCTGTACAGCTTGTGTCCAATGGGTCTCACTTATTCCGAGCACCACAAAGTTGTGTCTCCTCATTTCCATAGCTATTTGACTGGTTCTTCCGTTCCCTCATATTATCCGGACAGTCCATGTACCTGTGTTAAGCTTTGCTCTGGTCATCGGGAGGGGCATCGGCCTCTTGAATTTCGAAGAATCTTGGCTTTCACTTTGAAACTTATTAATACTTCCAAATGAAGATCCTTGAACTCCCAGAGCAGAGTTTAAATGGTTTAAATTGTTTTTTTCTGGTTAGCACTTTTTTGAGCAAGGTTATTTTCTACGAAATGGTGTTTCTGACACCCTGCTCAACTCTCCTCCTTTACCCTGGTTTGAGACTGGCAGTAACCCTAGAAAAGCTACACGTGGAGATATTTGCTCTCACTCAATTCAATAGGTTAATCAAAAACACTACATACTAGTTCGTATCGCATTAATTTTGTATAGAACACGTTGGATAGTTAGTCTTAACTATCAATAAAACCATTATTCCTTTCGAATGATCAACAATTATCAATAACTAAGCTAACCGACCAAACCTATTTTACATTCTCTGATTGAATTAATGTATTTCAATGAAATTTTGTTCCATTCACTTCATTTATTCTCTATGTGTATTTATCTTTACATTTTATTATGTACATTAGTTATTCAGCTCTTATCAAAATTGGATCTTTCAAAAGATTATTAAATTTTCATTATACCATTTATTTTGTTTATTTATTTATCTATTCAAAAAAACAAAACTTTGGTCATTTTGTTTATCTATTCAAAACAATGATGTCGACTGTAGAAAGCGAACACGAAATAGATATTAGCTAAAAAGAAGAAAACAAAAACAATAACAACAGTTTGTAGGTAAACGACTTCAAAAAAAAGAGGAAAAAAAGTAATCACAAAAACAATTAACCAACATTATCTCTCGTATTTGACTAAATCTATTTGTTTAGAAGAACAATCACTGAAGAGTTAGAGAAATGGTTTTGTTTCGTTTTTTTAAAAAAAAGAATAACCGCCATCTTCGTCACTCATATACTATCACTCATTTGTTTGTTTGTTCATGATTGAATAATTTATTTGCCTTTTGTACTATCAAATCAGTTAGGTATTCTTATTGAAATGATGAAAAATAGAATACAATAATACAAATATAGAAATATATTCATATCTATAAAAATACAATGAGTTTACTCTCGGTTTCCAGAGTATATATATATATATACTTAAATAAAGAGATTGTCACGAAAAGTTTGATAGCGGTTGTAAAAAAACAATAGCAAAATAGGAGTAATAGTGGTGACGAGTCTTTTGTATGATAATCAGACAATAATATTATTCAGTTTGACTAAACAAAGTTTATCTTATAGAAAAATTTGGGATGAAACCTAAAATTGGCTAATGAAAAAGTAACCTGTCTTTTTTTAGTTTAGTATATTTTGAGGACAAAATAAATAATCTATTTTCCTATTTTTTTATTATTTATTTCTGGATCCATATATTTGTTCATTTAAATAACTTGGGTGTAGGTTACATTTTGATAATATGATTTCGACATAATTTCATCTTTAGATCGAATAAATAGTTGATCATATTAAAATTGTATGAAAGCTAAAGGGAACTGTGGCAGGAACTAGAAGATTACAAGATGGTACTTTCCTTAAGAAAAATACGTACTACAACATTATAGATAACAGGATAATTCAAATCCGTAACAAGGTTAGGTTGAAATTCACACCAGTTTCACAAATGAGTGGCTGTCAGCTTTCATTAGCTAAGTGGGTAACACGTTGGGGTTTAGAACGGTGAGTACTGGGTTCGAGTCCTAGAGTGAACATTATATTTGGGATGCAGGTACACCCAGTCAAAGTGTTCTAAATAGAATGAAATGACCACCCTGGTTTCAAACCACATCTATTCAATATAAACTAAGATAAAACTCAGAAAATTAATGGAAAGAGTGAATAAAGTATGAGCTTTGTTTACCAATACCAAAGTTTTCAACTGATGTTTGATTGTTCAGGACCATTTTGAAGACAATGTATGTTTTAACTAGATAACTGTAGATTTTTAATCAAGATTCATAATATTTACTCTATCAGAGATAGTGACCTTATCCACCATGTGTCAAAGAATTTACACTGAAGACCACATCAAATCGACTATCATATGAAAGCAAATATGTAGTATCTACTGATTTGACAAAAATAATCAAAATATAAAGCAACATTAGTACAGAGAATATCTCATTCTTACAGTAGAAAAAAATAAATGAACTAGTCTTATTTTGTGGATCGTTAATATACTGAATTAAAAGTAACGAGATCTTCGAATAGATACACAGTTAATTTCTAAAGTAAACTAATACTGTTTAAATACTTTATTACTATCTGATGACAATAGAAGTGTACTAATCAATATATGTGAGAGAGTTTGGTGGCCCTAGATCTGACTTCAGTTAGGTAGGGCAAATGATCGTTGTTGAAATATACATCTTTTCTGTCCTCGTATATAATCATCGACTTAAATCATGTTAGCGTTTAACGTAATTAAATAAGTCTAATACAAGAATGAAGTTTTTAATACGTATAGTTTGTTAACTCATTGATCTGGACAGACAATCAAAGGAACGAAGCGAAATGATGCGCAGTGGAAAAGGCGTGTGAGCCAACTCGAATTAACTAAGCGTGAAACCAATATTTATGGTCGATCAAAAACAAGCTGCAGAAATCTGATGAGTAAGACAAGAAATGCACACACATACGATAAAATAAAAACAGTCAAGGTTGATAAACAGATAATTAACAAAGTTAAAATGTAATTTAAGTAGAATGAATAGATTGATCTGTCCAGAGACTAGAATAACCTATGTGGGCTCGACATAGGGCAAGCCGATAAAAGAGACTACGAGAACTTGCTTTGTTAGTTATTGATGATGTAATGAAAGTAGATAAAGAATACGAGGAATAATCATAATTTGATCAGGAAAAGTTTGTACTATATGATATACACATTTTTGACAGATTGATAGTTCTTTTACCAAATAATACACTTAGTGATGTATGTCAGTAAGCTATTTGCTGATGAATTTTTCCCATTCAGCACATTTTTCATCAGTTTTCGAAATCAGAAGTAATCTTCCATATGAATCTTCTATTTATATGATTCCTATTGTACTTAATGAATTTTATAGTAGGTCTACTCACTTTCTCGTTAAGAGTTTAGATATGATATATGTAAGATTTCTGGTTATTCTTGAACTGAAACAAATGAAAATTTTTTTACATCAAAATTATTAACTGACATTGCTATCATCAAGTTATTATGATGCCAAATGTAGCTAAAACATTCCTTTTCGATTGTCAATAGAGGATATTTATTGACGTTTGAAATACAAACATTTAACTGAATTGAATGCTCTTATTAGATCCTGGTGAAATAATTGAAATGAACGTAGTTCTCATTCTGTTTTGCTGAGTTTCTCATGATTATGTTTTAAGATTATCGATTTTGGTTTTCTCAATTAACTGATGTTTATGTTAAATAAGAGAAGCTAATAACGAAAATTCTACATTTATCTATGCTTAAATCTTGATTTATCTAACTTGATCGAAGACTTATTTTTCTCCCATGTATATAAATGTATCCATCTATTTTTCTTACCAAGTTTCATGATTTTTCGACTGCTTTTTACATGATTTGGATATCTTATTAATATGTATATAAATTAATTCTCCTGCTGTGGTTATTTATTCATTAGAGTACAATCATTTCACCTTGTTCATTGACGTTTAGATTGTTGTACACCTTTTTAGTTTTGAAACTAGTTATTAATATGGATCCGACTGGGAAATTAAGATTAATTCATTAAAATCATTAAACATTATATTGATTGTGTTAAATTGCTGTTTTTCAAGTGAATTCAACATGCATTGACTTTTTCTGGCATGTTTTGAGGAAATCGATGTATCGTTTAGAAGTATTACTCTATACATATTGGTGAGCCTATCAGGATACAAAAGTCACAGTTGCAAAAGGTGAATCTATCTCTAGCCAAATTTAAGTTACTATAAACAGTAAAACAGTTCTTGCTCATCAGAAGGAGCTGAATAGCAGATCCAGTATGTCGAGCTAACAATATCAGTTTTGTCTATGTGATTGCATTTAGAATTCCTATTCACACTGGATTCAAAACAAAAACGATTTACAAACTTTTAATTGTGGATTTATTCTATCGAAAACTGGGTGCCGTGTACTGATTATTGGTTGTATTCAGTAAAGTGTAATATGCCTAAGATTACTTAACGAGGAAGTAGTATATGAATAAACTGCATTCATCGAATTAGATTTTTTAATGAATAAACGCAACTATAAAACATTGTAGGAATGAATAAAACACATTTCTTTTATAACCGGTGATGACGTGATGAGGACTGAAATTTCTCCGCTTCATTTGTTTTATTTTAGCCACAGAAAGTTAAACTGATTCCCGGGTTTTTATTATAAGTAGCTAATAATGTTCTCGATAGGCAGATAAGGCCCCATATATTGAGTTGAACTTTGTATAATATATATATATATATATATATATATATATATATATATATATATCATGAGGTTGTCTAAAGAATACACACTACTTTGAGTAAAATTTTGAGTACTACGTTTGATGAAGTTTACTAATTTTATAAATATGTTCTGCCTACGGTTAATAAATAGGATTAATAATAATATTAACAATGATAATAATAATGAACTTGTGATTATGCATAGGTTGTAAATTTCACTAAAAGACCCTGAGAAATGTTCACTTAATCATGATATGATATCAGTTGAAAAGTAGTTGGAAACCAATGAAGATAAGGTGAGTACTTGATAACTGATCAGAGATCTAAAGTTTTAGGCTTCATTCTAATATACGATTATACGTATATGTTCTTGAAGAGCCCTGAACTAAGGGATAGTGTTTAAGGGCGAATTGCTTATCAATGCGATGGGTTACATGTTTCGACTTTTTGTAATACTTCAGTAGCATTTAACTGTTACTGACATCGATTTTGTGACCTATCATATTGATTTATTTTCCTTTCAAATGATGTCGACGTTCTCTACGAGAATAAAAGTTAATAATTGTGTTGAAAAGCTTCAGTCAGTTACAACATCTTGAATGATTACCTAACCAATCAGTTCATTTCGAGATATGACAGTTAGGAATTATTAATCATAGTAAGAAATACTTCTCTATCTAAAATTTACTTTTATTGAAGTTGACGTTTCAGTGAACTTACCAATTCTATCAGATCTAATACAAAAAACCTATTTTATGAATGTATAAAACTTCAAGATCCGAAGAAAATCAAAAATATTATCTAAACGGTTGCTTAGTTTTATGAATACATGACTGATTTCATCGGTTTCCTAAATAAAACAATGAACATGCTGACTTTAGTAATAATCAGATAGATTTGTAAACATGTTGTGCCACTAAGAGTAATATTATTACTGGTTGAAGTTTGATTGTTAAAGGTAGTTACCATGGACTAATGAGAAAATATGAAAATATTGGATGATCGAGTTAGAATACTGAATCAGAAATAGTAGCTGTAAACCTCGAAGTTCCTTAGTCTATGTTGGACATCATAAAGAGGGGAGGATTTCTGTCAGTTTAAGAGCAAATTGATGATTAGCCCTATGATATTTATTTCTTGTCCATTCTAATATATATTCTATACTATGTTCTCTAGATATCTCTCTCACATTATGGAATGTCTACATCAGTATTTTTTACGATAAGAAGAATGACCAGCTTCATTTCTTAGATATACTTTTGAGTAGACGAGAAGACGATCCGATGAAACTATCCATTTTTAGAAAACCAATTTGGATAGGGCATTACCTTATTTATCATATTTACTGCCCAGTGCAATACAAACGGGGATTGATAAGAGGACTATTTAACAGGATTAATCTTATTTGCACGAACGACGCTATTGATGACGTTATGTTTTTAAACAAAATGGAAAATGGCCATCCCCTAAAATTCATAAACAGATGGAAAGGTCATGGTATAATGAAACCCACTATAGCCTTGGCACAAAAATGCCCGTCTACATCACCTTACCGTTTAGAGATGATTCGAATGGTCTTTTAATGAAACAAAGTCTCAAATCAGTTATTAATGAGACGTAGTTCGAATCAAAGATCATTGTCAAGGAAAAACCAAGGTCTATACTTCATCAAAAACCTGAAAGACATGAAAACGTTTAAGTCATATCCCACTATGTTTATCAATTTGAATGTGTGTGTGGCAACGCATACACAAGGAGTAGTAATCGTGATCGCCAAATTAAGGTGTCTGAACATGTATCTAAATGGTTGCAGAAACAAATAAAATCAAATAACTGAATGCGACCAGATGATGAACATCCAACATCCTCTATTGCCAAACACATAGTTGAAACAGTCCATAGGATTGATCTTAACACGTTGTTTGTGGTGTTGGACAAAAAAGCAAAAGAGCGTTTATTAAGGCTTATTGAAGCCTTAGACATACGAAAATTCAAACCCCCTTCATGTATATAAAAACAGTTTGTTCTCTCCTTAAACCTACTCTGGTAATATTAGCTTATTAACCAGAGCGATGAGGTTTCAAATTATTTTTCATATTATATTCTTTATTATCTTTGTCTCCTCTTACCCTCCATTTCTAGTCTTTTTGACCTTCTATTTTTATATATAAATGTTCTTAACAAGCTTATGTGTGATCAGATTGAAATGTATTGCACTAATATATCACATAGTTCTGATAATCTCAGTTCTCTTATTACACTACAAAAATTTATCAAAAGGACTAATTACTTCAAATCAAATGGGATCACTAAACAGAGAAAATGTTTAAGATGGTAGATTCTTCCCTAATTTAATAATTTTATACCATATACATAACATTTCTCATAATGACTTCATATCTCACTAATAAATTTAAGGTAATAAATTTAAAGGTATCATTCTTTATAGTCCTGAACATATTGAGCACTTATGTGCACATGTACAAATATTCGTAAAAATAAACAATTTATTTTCATACAATCAGCATCAATCATCTGAACTTGGCATAGAATTATCTATTTTCCAAATATATTACTATTTAAATGAATACTAAACTATTTCCCATATACTCAAAGGGTTACTAAGATATACATTACATTGATTCTATTACTATCTAATTGACAATTAATCAATAGATTTATTTATAAAATTAAGTGAATACAAGAATAAAGATGGAATAATTAAAGAAGAAGGGTAACGTTGTACACTCAACTCTATGAATAACTTATCTAATTACTTAATCAATTAATCAATCAAATGAATCATTTAATTACTAACTAATCATTATTAATAATAATGAATTAATTAAGAAAATAAATACAATCAATATAAACATATAACATTCTATTTATTTATTTATTTATATATTTCAAATAAAAAAAAGAAGAAAATCTAGTTATCAACAGATGATCTATGTTGTTGTTATTTTTTAATTTTTTTTGTAAATAATTTAAATCTGTTGACTTCTGAAAATAATAATCATAATAGTTACCATGGCAATTAATTTAACTGGTCAATATTTTTTTATTAAAAATTTAACAACAAAATAATATTCATCATTGTTATTATTGTTTAAAAAGTTTCATAATTTTTATCTCACTTTCATAAACATGTTTAATAGAATTATTGATTTTATGACAATCATAATTATTATTAATTTTTTCCTATATATATGATTGATTATATAGAAAAACAATAATCAATTGATTGAAGTGTGTATTGATTTGATCGATTTATGTGATGTATATATATGTCTATGTATTAATCTGCTAATATTTATTTAAGTAAATTGGTTACAAATAGAAGGCACTTGATAAGTGTAATAATTATAATGAGAATCAATAGATTAAGTGTGTAGATAAACATGTTTTTTTTTGTTGTTCTGATAATTACGATCATTCTGTCAAATAAATTGTATACAAAATGACTATACATTTAAATGACAATTTATTGAATCATTAACAATGAACAATAGTAATAATAATGTTGAAACATATTTCAATCAATCAAAGTTAGACGGGTAGTATCCCTATTGTTTATTTAATAAAAGTAATCAAAGACTTCATGCATTGTTCTCTTTTGTTTTTCGGTTGTTATTTTTTTCCTTGTTTTATTGTATAATGTTCAAATTTATAAAGAAAAGAAATTAATAAATGTGATATCATATTTGTCAATTTTGGTAAGTATGTACTTGTCTAATTACGCTATTTTGAAACTATTGTATAGAATTACTTTTATGTATGTTTTGTTTTTAAAACTGAAAAAATTTGAAATGGAATCAATTACGTTTGTTTGAAATATTCTAAATATATACTACTTTAATGAAACATTCAGTACTACTGAATAATCTTTTCATCTATGAATGTCTATGCGTAATATATATATATATATATATATATATATATATATATATATATATGCGTATGTTACTGTAAATAAAAGATGACAGTATCAGATTTTCATTGTATGTTAATAATTGACAAAGGCTATCATACCGGCCAATAATTCCGCGGAAATCCTTTTTCATATAAATATATATATATATATAGATAGATATAATAAGATACATTTTTTCCATTCATATGGATCATTTTGTAATGCGAAATAAAAACAAAATAAATTTCAAATTAAGTATTATTACTATTATTATTAACAATAAGTGATACCATAAAATAAACAATAAAGGGAGTACACAATGACAAAACCAGGGGATAATCATTTTTTGGGGAAATAATGATATGTTTTATGAATTACCATTGAAATGGTTTGTTTCAATTAGCAAAGCTAAGATAAATATGTATAATCGATGGTTACCAACTACTCTGTATATTAATGAGTACCTTTTAAGATATAATATTTACCAATATTATCATTATTATTATTATCATCCCTCTCATAGATCGTTAAAAAAACCAATCAGTAGTAGAATTCAATGATTTCTAAGTAATGTACACTGTAGAGGGTAAGTTAAAATAACGGTAATATACATTCAGCATTCGTGCTAATGATATCTTTTTCTCACTTAAACACCGGAAGAAACAAGTTTTAATTATATTCAAAACGTTAATGGGAAATAGATAATACCTTACTTACAAACAGCAAAGTCTATTCATCACATATCAATTGATTGTTGTTTTCAAATCATCACTAATTAAACATGAAGATGCAATGCAATTCCCATCACATGACATGCAAATTTAATAAATAATCAAAAATCAAGCTTTGCAAATTGTTTAGAAAAAACAACTAAATCGTCGTTGAGTTTAGTAAGGTATTATTCTTGATCGTCTAGTTAACCGATGACTAGATTTAAATTTCAAACTCAATTGATTATCATCTTCATATATTGGTTGGAAACAATCCATTGTTTGTTCATGTAAATCTGGTGACAAGTTTTCTTTCACTAGAAGTATTGAAGATGAATTCACATGTGAAGTATTTGTAGTATTTATTGGAATATTTGACTGAAATAGACTGTAATCAATATGACCAAAAGTATTCTTCAATGGAGATAAATAGATCTTATTATTATCATTTTCAGAATGTTTACTTGATGAATTAATAATTAAACTATTTTTAGTCATTAATGCAGTTGCAGCTGATGCTAATCGAACATTAAATGCCCACATTTCACGATGTATCGCAATGCTGATTTTTAATGTTTTATATTTACATTATTTCAAAACATTGTATGATGAAGTTGTCAAGTGTTCAAAGGACATTCAAGTTGATTTTTATGTATTTCATTTTGTCAATGGTATATTTCCAACATGATGTAATGTAGTATTCATGTGTGTATATATGTTTATGTGTATATATTTGTATGGATATAAGAGAGAGGGAGGTAATGAGCAAATTTGCAAATCAACATGCATGCCATTTTTTAAAAATAGAAATTACCAGTATTATTATCAGTAGAAGTAGAATGAATGAAAATGGGAATGTGGGTGTGGTAGAAAAGAAAAAAAAAGCAAAAAAAAAAAACAAACAAAAAATACAGCAAATAAATACGTGCATAAATAATGATAAATTAATCATGCAAATTCTATGTAGAACAACTAAACATGCATTAAAATTAATGAAAAATCTAAATTTTGAGTAGACTAGTTAATTAATTATATTTTAAACTTAATTTACATCATCAATGTCAAGATTCAATCGTTAAGTGAAATGCATAAATTAACCAATCGTCTAACAAATCAAATCTATGTACATTAATCAAACGTTGATTTTTTAAAATTATAAATCCCTGATAATAATGTTAACTATCCATTAGGAAAATATTTTTTATCAGAAGAAATTTTGTGGATATTATAGTAATTTTAATAGTTGAAGTCATGAATCAATTGAAGCTAGACGGCTGTTTCATCCCATTGAGGGACTCCTTGGTAGTGCGCATCCACGATCATGCCTCACGAGATTCAAACCCAGGATCTATCAGTTTCGTGCGCGAGCGCTTAACCACTAGACCCACTGAACCAATCCAGTGCTTCCAGGTTTTCCATGATGGTCTAGTTTCAATTGATTCATGATCTCAAGTATTATAATATTTTTAGTCAAAAAATTGATTTAAGTTAATTTGTTGAAATGAATAATTCACAAAAGGGATACTTTAAAATATACATGATCTAAATATCCATTGTATTATTTCAAGTATTGAATTTATTCTGTAAAATTGTTAGGTTTAATAGTATTTGATTGAAATTTCAAGTAAAGTATTTTTCCAATAGTAGTATTGAATAAGACAAATTTCCTTAGAAAGTTTATAGAATTCTATTTACTTATGTCATTCTTTAAAATAAAAGAGTTTATACTACTTTCAGAACTTAATCTTATATCAACATTTACTCAAGTGATTTGTCAATTCTTGGATATTACCTATTGTTCTTTACTGTACTCCATTATTCTTTCCAGGGCTTTTGAGAAAAGATTTTACTGTATTGTAGAGAGTGCTGAAAGCAGTTATTGGAGTGTGTGGTGAATCTTTTGAGGTCATTATTAATACGGTTATGGATAGACACCTAAGGTTTTGCAAACTCCTGACAGATACTATCTTATCAGATACTAACCATCCCCCTCATTCATATTTTTCAGTTTGTATATCTTCTGGTAGAACGAGATGTAAATACATTAAAATCCATGCACACAAGCAAAGGTATAAAAGTTCTACAATAGCGAATCTACAAAAAATATTTTGTGACGAACGAGTTGTTAGAGCTGACCTAGTCGACAACTTGTATTCTTAAACATGTTTCTGATTGAAAAATTGCACGGATTTAAATCTTTTTTTTCACTTTTTTTCTTTTCCTTCTTCTTGTCTTTGTTAAAGAAACTCGTTGAAATATCTCTTGCTAAAGATTCTAAGTTGTACTAAAATATAGTACTGAATAAAGCCATTAATAATAATAATATTTGGAAATTTATGGTGATAGGACTGTGGGTATATTTTGCTGAGTAGTCCCGCAAATAACTATGACATATGAAATCCCAAATGATCGGCTTATGCGTCAAAAAGAAACCGCCTTCTAGCTAGAAAGCTTAATGCAAATCTAAAGGTAAGCCATCTTTCATAGTGTAATATACCGCTTGATGTAAAGTTATTTGAACATTTTGATGTCCAAATATTCTATTTTCACTTTAAGTGAAGAATATTTAGATTAAAATAAACGGTTATTAAGTGAAGAATAAAAAAAAGGGAATAAAGAATGAGAGATGTGATAATCAACAAATTAGACATAGCACTAATGTATAACAAAGATCACTAACCTGCTGTTTATTAGGAATTGAGCTAAATTCACTGAATCCAACTTTCCAGAAACTGTTATCTTTCTTTCTTTTGCACCATCTTCACAGTTGGATATTTTGATTTGTGCCTTAGATGCGTTTCTAATTTCATTGATTGTTGTACCACCACGTCCTATAATACAACCGATCACGTCATTAGAAATAATCATTTCTCGGACAATAATACTCTCTTCTGTATTAGCTAAAGAAAATAATGAATTTTGTTGTTGAGGATTCAAAATTGTATTGATTGATAGGGATGGAAGACCAAGTAAAGATGCTGTATTCTGTAGACCACGAATTGATTTTATAGGATCTATTGGAGTTGAAAGTGATGTATAATTATTATTTGAGTCAATAGGTAATGAATTATTACAGATGGATAAATTATTTGGCGATGCATTGTTACTATTATTATTTATGCACATATCAGATTGATTAACAACTATATCACCAAGACTATTGGACGATGATGTTGTAAATTGATCTTCAGGCAGTCTATTTGATATTTTAAGAAGAGCTGCAGGTGAAGAAAACATATAATTATTAGGTGAACCAACAATTGGTAAAGCAGCAGCTGTTGGAGTTGGGTAACAACCAAGTATACCAGGAGTAAGAGCTATTTCTGGTATATTCAAAGGTTGTCCAATGGAATGCATCCCAGTTGCAAGTGGATTTGTATTTGGTAATGGAGCCAAAATTGATGAAAAATATGATTGAAAGTTAGCTAAATCTAATTGATTCAATGTAGCAAACAAATGAACTTGATCTATAAACAAAAAAGAGAATACAATTCGTTGTATAATAAAAAAAACAGAATGTTGTATGAAAGGCTTGTACAATTTCGAGTATTAAGTAAATATAATTTAAATATTACTAGACGTAAACCATAGTAACTAACTTTTTGGCATTGTATACTGGGTCAACTATTATATGCAATATTTTTACAGGTAAATCTGACATAAAAGATTATTCTATGCATTTGTATAAAGAATGAACATAATTATTATACTTTCGTTACAGAGAATAATATGGTTTACATTATCATTAATGGATAAACACCCCCTTTTTAGTTATGTAGTGTTAACTAACTACTATTGAATACAACAAATATCTAAAGTATAATAATTCTCAAAACTATACTAGAATTAAATTCACTTAGTATTGTTTGTTTGAATCTTCCCATTGATGTTTAGGACTTCAACTAATCAGTCTCTTATTAGCATATGTGCATACTGTGCGTACAATATGTACATATGCCAATAAGAGACTGATCAGTTGCAGTCCTAAACATCGATAGGAAGATTCAAACAAACAATACTAAGTGAATTTAAACTTCACCCCATTGTACAAGCAAGTGGCTATTATGACTCAGTAGGTGAGTGGATAACGCGATGGCGTTTGAAGCGAAAGTTACTGTGTTCGAGTCCCAGAGTGAACATCAACTATGAGATGCAGGTACATCCAGCTGATGAGCCTCAAATAGGACGAAACGTGCGTCCTAGATTCCACTGCTAGTTTGCTTATTATAATAGAACTATTGAAAAGAATTCTGTTAGTAAAATAAATTCTGTTCAAAGAGTATTTGGAATCTCCTAACAAAAAAAGATACTATATTAAAACAACTTAAACTAATTTGTTTCTATACAATGTTTATTGATGTATAACAGAATAAACGTTCTAATCAATAACAAAGATAATACATTTTACATTACAATTTGAAGAAATTTATAAAACTATCAACATGCTTGAATGAATATTCTTATATTTACTTAGATTTGTTGGTTTAATTCAAAATGCTCCAAGGCAATAACTAAGCATTTTATTTATATATTACTTATAGTGGAAAACAGGTATCTACTATGATAGATATGAATACAACTTTTTTATATCCGGAAGAGAATAAATGAATGGTAACCGTTGGGAATTATATATAGACTAATATAGTACATACATTCTTAATATATAGTTGTCAAGTGGCTAAACTATGTATATATATATATATTCCGCTTATTATAAGCTCTTAATTGACGTATTGGTTACTGTCATATGATTTACTATTCTCAAGTTATTCTCACTCTATTATTCACATATTCTCATTATCACAACCACTTTTGGCTTGATCTTTTACAAATGTCATTTCCTATTTTCATGGTGTTATATAGTCTGATTTGTTTGCATATAAACCCAGTATGTTTGAAATATATGATTCGTATAGCTGAGGCTAAGATTGGTTTTCTGGACTCAACGGATAGTGCTAGACAGAAAAAGGACCAATCGTCGTATACGTCAGCGTATCGTATTTCATGATATCCTATAGCTAAGGGTATAATAAATATGTTACACATTTTATCATTTTACTTAAAGTTTATGCATTTTGTAACTAATTCTTGAATGTTTATTGACTTTAAAATTGACAATAATTATTCAGTAGTTTTTGTTAAATATCCCTCTATAGATTTATACACCAGAACACCAAGTCACATGGGTTATTGACAACATGATTGACATATTTTTAAAGAATCAAAATAACCCTAAGAATTAAGTGATATAAAACAAATAACAACTTGGGAAATAATCATAACTTCTTAAGAAAAAGCGTTACTTATATTTCTGGTATCTATCAATGAGTTAACTATAAATTCATAATAGTCAAAAGAAGAAAAAAGTTGAAGAGTTTCAGATCTATAACAAAAAAAGGTGTTTTTCCCCAGTAACTACATAAATAAAATGTGTAAACAACAGGTGAATAGATAATCATATGATGAGTCTACTTTACTTAGTTTCACTATTTATTTTTTTCCTGTTGTTGTTGCTAAGATTAAGATATGAAAATTGTGGAAAAAAGAGGAAGAAGTAGGATAATTGTTCATGTATTATACATCAATGAACATGAATA
The DNA here is from genome assembly GCF_000237925.1 of Schistosoma mansoni. Taxonomy (NCBI): domain Eukaryota; kingdom Metazoa; phylum Platyhelminthes; class Trematoda; order Strigeidida; family Schistosomatidae; genus Schistosoma; species Schistosoma mansoni. The sequence continues at coordinate 3,875,266 of NC_031497.1, forward strand.
TAAGCGGACAGATGTGATTGTAAAGAAATACTTCTTATTAGAATTAAAATAGATTGAATAAAAACTTTAATTTTTTTAACAGGATTAAAATAAAGTCAATGTTCAATCAAAATATCTTGTTTTCAAATTGTAGACATGGTATGACTATAATTTAATGGATAAGCCAATTAGATTTACGGTAGAGAGTCTTGGATTTTCACGCAAAATTCGTCTATCTATATGACTAGACAGTATTATGACATTATAGTTGATGTTAGTACATGATGTAAACCTTAACTCTAATTCTTAATTGTTATGTCCCGGAGAAAATTATAAATGGTGACTTTTGGTATCTATTTATGAATCAATATTCTGCATATATTTTTTATCGTATAATCGCTAAGTAACTGAACTATTCATATTCGTGTTTCTCCTATTATAAGCTTTATTTTGAACTATAAACCATTGTTATATGATTTACCATTCTTGAGTTATGCCCTGTCTGTTATTTACTATCTCCCCTATTGAGAGCCACATTTGGCTGAATCTTTTACACATGTTATCTATTTTATGGTACGATGTAGTTAGTTTGATTGGTATATAAACTCATTATGTTTGAAATATAATGATTAATACCACAGAGGCTGAGATTGGTGTTCTGGACTTAAGTGGCTGGGCTAGGCAGAAGCAGGACCGATAGTACTCTAGACTGCTCATAAGGTTTTCGTGTGTCACTGTTCCAATCGATAATACACTGCTCTCTGATTGGCGGTCTTATCACGTCATACGTTAACAAGGCATCCACTTGGACACAAGATATAACATTAATCCTGACTTTTAACTTTTAATCTTGATTCAGATTTTCTTTTACATTAATTTTTAATCCTCATTAGATCCTAGTAGGTGGGTAAATTTTTACAAAGTCAATCGGGCATCGTTTAAAGATCTCACATAAATGATAGATTTTGCAGCAGTCATAATAATGAAGTCAAAATCATGGTGATTAACAGTGCTGAATGTTTTCGAATTCAAGTAGAGTATTTAAAAATTCCTGATTAACAGTATATTTTTAAACATCATATAGTACATCATTATTAGGCTGCATTTGTTTAAGAACGATGTTTTCTAAATAACGTTGTAACAAACACAAGGATAGAAAGAAAAATCAGTAGCGGTTTTTCATATTAATGGTATTCCCATAACGCTATTAACAAAGAGATTAGTTTAATTAATATTCGTTGTTCGGTATCTTTTAATATCTTTGAATACAATTTGTAACTTATCATAGATAATGTCATTCATTAAATTTATGAAATAATCGACATTCATGAGTGTCATTTTAGATTTGGTTTTGAGAAACAAATTTAGGCTAAAAATACCTTGTTTTATATTTCCGAAATGCTACCATTCTATCTTGACTCACACGAACTATTGTCACTTAACATAAATAAAGTTACATTGTAATCAAAGATGGATAGGGACTAGAACTGGAATCCACAACGCGCATTTCGTCGTATTTACAATGCTGGTGACTTAAGGCAATATTGAGGCAATCCGAACAAGATGTAAATATGCCAATAAGAAACTGATCAATTGCAGTCCTAAACACCATTGGGAAGATTCCAAAAAACAATACAAAAATGGATTAAATATAATTGCATGTTCAGAAATAACTCCGCCTGGAACCCCTCTGGGGTTACTGCCGGTCCCAAGCCCGTATAAGGGAGGAGGGTTGCGTATGGGGTTAGCGACCCCATCCCGTAGAAAACTAATCCGCTTAAAAAACGCTAACCAGGAAAAATAATTCAAACCATTTAAACTTGGTCCTGAGAGTCAGGAGGTCTTCATATATGACGCCTCATGGTGAAAGTCGAGTTCCTTCGGAAGTCACGTGGCCGATGACCTTTCTGACATCTAGAACAACCATTAATTAAGGCATATGGAATGTTCATACAACGTAGGAGGCCGAGAGAGCCATCCATGTTGCTGTAGAAACGAAAAAATACAACCTGGATGTACTTGGAATCAGTGAAACACATTGGATGCAGGTTGGACAACAACGACTAGCTTCAGGGGAGCTGCTGTTATACTCCAGCCATGAAGAAGAAAATGCCCCACATACACAAGGAGTTGCATTGATGCTGTCCAAACAAGCACAAAATGCACTTATAGGATGGGAATCTCATGGATCAAGGATCGTCACAGCAATGAACGTCATCCAATGCTATGCACTACCAACGAATACGATGACGACGTTGAAGATCATTTCCATGATGAGCTGCAGTCAATCGTTGAGAAATGCTCAACAAAGTACCCGACCATTCTGATGGGAGACCTAAATGTTAAGATTGGAATGGACATTACAGGATATGAAGAAATCATGGGACGACATGGACTGGGAGAATGGGACGAAAATGGTGAGAGATTTGCAAACCTATGTGCTTTCAATAAACTGGTCTTAGACGGCACTATATTCTCACACAAACGCATACACAAAACCACATGGACTTCACAGGATCACACTACACAGAACCAAATCAACCATATCTGCATCAACAAAAAGTTCAGGAGGACGATGGAGGATGTGAGAACCAGGAGAGTAGCTGATATAGCATCAGATCATCACTTGCTGGTCGCCAAGACGAAATTAAAACATAAGAAGCACTGGACAACGGCGCGGACAACATCAAAAAAGTTTAATACGGCTCAACTCGATCATGAAGACGTCAACATCTGGAGGGAAGCATAGGATACAGTGAACAGCTAGGATACAGCTGGACGATTTAGACTTTGCCTCTTCTATCACATTCGCAACAACAAATGCAGTAGAAGAAGACCAGTGTAGCAGCAGCCTCATCAGCAGTAGGTCTCAATATACACAAAGGGAAAAGCAAGACTCTCCGATACAATACAGCATGCACCAATCGAATCAAACTAAAGCAAGAGCAGCATATTTACAACTGAAGAACATCTGGAACTCAAAATAACTGACTGTCAACCAGCACCAAGATCGGAATTTTCAATACAAATGTCAAGACAGTTCTACTGTATGGGACGGAGACGTGGAGAACTACGAAAGCCATCATCCAGATGATACAGGTGTTTATTAACAGTTGTCTACGCAAGATACTTCGGATCCATTGGCCAGTCACTATCAGCAACAACCTACTTTGGAAGAGAACAAACCAGATTTCAGCGGAGGAAGAAATCAGAAAGAAGAGATGGAAGTGGATAGGACACAAATTGAGGAAATCACCTAACTGCATCACAAGACAAGCCCTCACATGGAATCCTCAAGGTCAAAGAAGAGGAAGATCAGAAAACACAATATGCCGAGAAATGGAGACAGATATGAGAAGAATGAACAAAACTTGGATAGAAATAGAAAGGAAGGCCCATGACAGAGTGGGTTGGAGAATGCTGGTCGGTGGCCTATGCTCCATTGTTTATAGCAGGCGTAAATGAGTAAGTAAGTACATGTTTATAAATAAATGATTTTGAAGAATATTTGCCTAATTCCATTGCTGTCGGGGAGATCATATTTAGTACTTACTTAGAATGAGTTAACATCAAGTAACTTGATATCAATGGAATTCTTCAAACCAACTATAATGTCACAAAGATTGTCACTAAGTATAAGGTATATTGCGATTTTGGAAATATTTGTTTTATTATATTTATTACTGTTAATGAAATAAAGTTAAACATACCTGTTTTATACAATGACATACAAATATATGACAGCTAAAACATTTCTTATCAGTTTAACCAAATCAGTTATTTATTCTTTATTTAAATAGTTGCTAATTGAACACGTTCAATAATTAATTCTATGTACAACTTGTCAAAGTGATTAGTAGATCATCATTGATAAAAAACATCACTATTAGGGGTTTCTTAGCTATAATTAAACTATGTTTATGAATAGTTAACTAAATAATACACACACAAATAGTATATCCATTTGCTCTATAATAATGAATAAAGTCAGTTGATCCTGTTGGTTAACACTAAAATGGTTAGGAAAATCTTACAAAAGCTGGTTAAAATATTCAATGATATGAGAATTAAGCAATATAAGATTCCTAATATCTATTTTTTATACTGATTCTTGGTTAAACAAGAAAAAAACAAAAATATCTGGTGCTGACTCCAAACTCACGTTTCTCAAATAGGAAACAAAAAGAAAAGAAATTGACTGATGTCACTTAGCATCGGAAAATATATTTCTGATTATGTTATATCGTGTGCGTGCGTACACTGTTAATATATGACGCGATTATTCCCGCCAATTGGAGAGCAGCGAACTTATCGATCGGATTAGTGATACACGAAAACTGTGCTAGCAGTCTAGAGCACTTGTCGGTCCAGCTTTCTGCCTAGCCCAGCCAGTTAAGTCCAGAACACCAATAACAGCCTCTGCAATATGAATCATTATTCTCAAACATACTGGGTTTATATACCAATCATACAGACCACATCGTACAATAAAATAGAAAATACCATATGTACAAGATTTAGCCAAACGTGGCTTTGAACAAGGGGAACAGTAACTAATAGACTGATCATAACTCAGGAATGGCAAATCCTACAGTAATAGTCTATGGGTCAAAATGAAGCTCATAATAAAAAGAACGTGAATATGAATACATGAGTTACCTAACAATTATATAATAGGAAATATACATATCATATTGGTCCATAAATAGTTCTCAAAGTTAACATTCATAAATCGCTTCGGGATATAACAGAATAATAATATTCTGTATATTAAAAATATTGAATTACTTAAAGGTATATCATACTTTAAATAGTAAACCAAATGACATATATTGATATTATATTTCTTTCCTTTTTTGTTTTTTCCTCTTTTTTTTCTTTGGTGGGGGTGGGGAAAACAAGTTTCCATAGTGAAGATACTTTCTATTTAAAGAAAATTACAATTTTACTAAGCTTTATCACTTAATTCTATTATAATTTTATTGTTGTTGTTGTTGGTCATTTAGTTTGACATTTGAACATGATAAAAAACATTATTAACTTTTGTCATTAACACTTGAATATTTTGTTTAAACTAAATAATAAATATTTTAAATCAAAAATATAACATTTAACAAAAAAAAATAAATTTAAATTTATATATATACACATACAGGGGTATGAATGATGTTATTGTCAATTTTGTAAAGAATATAATATTATGATGGAGAAATAGTAACTAGGTTTATTCTTTGTAAAGAAAAAGTGAACTAAAACAAAGACATTTATACATTAATGTGTAGTTTGTGCTTAAATTTTTCTATATAAAATGAAAGTTTTACTTTTATAAGTAAACAGATAGAAGTCTTGCTAGGGATAAGAATAATGACAATAACGACAGTAATAAATAGTGATTATTCAGTAGTTACTATGAATAAGACTTCGATAATGATTTAAATGAAACAGAGTTTTAATGGTTGAATTCATAAGTTGATCTAAACTAGACCACCATTGGAAACATAGAAGAATTAGACAGCCGTTTCATCCTAGTATGGGACTCTTCAACAGTGTGTATTCACGATCCAGCACTCGGGATTCGAACTCAGGACCTTTAGTCTTGCTCTCAAACGCCTAGTCTCTAAACTATTGAGCTGGTCGGCATCCAGCGGTGTTAATGTCAAACTTCAATCGATCCATATTATCTTTGTTATATCTGGAAGGAGAATAAGTGAATGGTAACCGCTAGGATCTATTTATGCACTAATATTATATATATATATATCATTATTTTATAACTATTAAGTAACCATATTATATGTATATTCATATTCCTTTTATTATAAGCTCCCATTTGACCTGTTGACTACTATTATACGATTTATTATTATCAGGTTATTCCTAATTTATTAGTTACAGCCTCTCACATTCACAGCCACTTTTCGGTCTGATCTTGGATGATTGTTATTTTCTATTTTATGGTATGATGTGATCTGGTTTCTTTATATATAAACCCAGCATGTCTGAAATACATGATTCATGTGGAGGAGGCTGATATTGGTGTTCTAATTAGCAATCGTATCGCGTGATAATTAACAGACCATAAGGACATAACAATCTTGGACTAGTCAGCAATTAAAATGTTATTACAAATAATTGGTAATAATGAGTTCTAATGTTGAAAACATGAAATATGCTCTCAGACTAGCATATAAGTGAAATAATTCTCAGTGATTTTGTAAAAAATAACAATTTAACAAGAAATACGTGGAAGTTGCATTTACTCATATATCACTGAAGAAAATATTTACTGGTATCGAAAGACCAATTCTACCGTGTGTTGATCAGTACATATAAACCCTAGTCATAATTAAGTGAATAGACAAAATTGTAGATGGCCATGAATTCATAGTTATCCGGAACTCTGGACAAAAATATATCAAAACTTGAAATTGATTCATATCGTTGAAAGTTTTATTTTATTACTGACAGATTATTCCATTCACTGAACCTGACATATTGTTAGTACCTATGTATATTTTAGTCTGTTATTTAAATCTTTCGTTGACAGTTCTGTTAGTTTTATTGATTTTCATACCTGACAACAAAAAAAATAAAATTATTTCCTCACCTGAAATGAGATCTGACATTTGATTAACTGGTCGACCAGAACCAATTACTGTTAGAGGAGATTGCATAGTATTTGCTGTAGGCAGATTGGGTATGATAGATGTATTATTGACACCACAGCCAACACTACATGAACCAGAGACTCCAGTTCCACCAGATAAAATACCAGATGGTATCCCAAACTGATTCGCATAAGTTCTATTTAAAGTTGGACTAACAGAGTTCACTTCGTTAGATAGTAACGAGGCTGATGTTAATATTGGTGTAGTATATCCTGATTCATGTGAATTCTTATTTAATGAAATAATGAATAATGAAGGGCAAGTGAATGTTATAGTTAGTCACTTTCAATCACAATTTCATAAAGAAAGTAAAAGAGGTGTATAAAATGTAAACAAAACTTTGGTGGTCCTATTATTTATGAGAAGTCTTCTTAATCAATAAATGTTAGATACATTGGAATACAGTTGTCAAATTTTCGTAAATATTTATTTTTCTTACCTTATTGCAAAACTCAATCCACCTTAGAAGCGAGTTCACAGTGTAATCAAATATTGTATAAAGTAAAAGTAGCTTTTTATATTAAATAAACATTAAGTGTTTCATGAAACCAGATTTTATATGCCTTCGATAATACCATAAAAATGGTTTATAATAGAACTTAGCTAACAATTTCACTGACTGAATAACTCTGAAGAATGAATGTGTTTACAATCTCAACTTCTTGAACATTGAATATATATAAAATGCTTTTGGAACTCCGCCTGTAGCTCATCCGTGGGTTACTGCCGGTCCCAAGCCCGGGTAAAGGAGGAGGGTTGAGCATTGGGTTAGCGACCCCATTCCGTAGAAAACTAACTCGCTGAAAAACGTTAACCAGAAAAGTAAGTAAGCTTTTGGAATTCACCCAAATAACAGATCTTTAAACTTTTTTTTCATTCATGTACTCTTATGCGTCGTTTGAAAGTCAACCCACTGATTTATTGAATATATTAGGTCAGAACATCACATATATATACAAAAATGAATACCTAACTTTTTTAATGACTATAGTCAAATACAAAATATATTTAAGATAACCCTATTAATATTTCATATTTACAAGATAAATGATTGCTTCTTCTAAGAAATTTGACGAAGAGATTTAGACAATCTTTGTTCAACTTCAAAGAAAACTATATCTAAAATAATGTGTAGGCTTTATATCTACTTCTATCATATTCACTCTTAAAGAAGAGTCAAACAATGTAATCTGGAAAGAGAAAAGCACAAAAAATTTCACATTTTTCCCCTTTTTTATAAATCAGTTTACATTCAATTGTAAAGTGCACCATAGTACCTTTTTAGTACACTTAATGATTAGAATATTCCAGTCAAATGTAGTATGATTTATGTATAGACGCATGTTAAATTTCTCTTATTGAATATATACTGAACAATTGAAAGAGAGAAAAAACTAAAAATATTCAGTTTCTGATTGATGTTTCCTTCTTTGTTGGTGAAACAATATTGTGTGGAACATCAATGATAAATTGAATACAGTAGCAAATATGTCTAAAGTTAGCTTATGATATTTCTACAGGTCTATTGAAAGCTTCAGAACTTTCAAGCTGTTTATGATTATTCTTCAGAATCTTGTATTACATTGTTTGGAAATAGAAAATGATTATTCATGAATATGAAAGCATGTTGTATAGTTAGCTTTAACGATCCGATCTATTGTTGTCTTTTAAGTCTAAGTTTCTTTAGTCTCTCAATTTCTCATTTTATAATTTTTGGTCGATTGATGATTTCTGTAGTTTTATTAAAACTTTCACAGTATAGAAAAAAAGAAAGGAAGCTAAAAATGGTGATGATGATGATGATGGTGTACGTTCTTATAATATGTACCAGGTAGAGATATAAATAAAGAATAAACCGTGATGGATTTCACTATCCATGTATCTGATTTTCTTCTCTTTGATTTCTGGTTGCTTATATAGTGTCAGGTTTTCCAGTATAACAAACATATATTTTTGCCACCATTCCTCAAAACAGTAATTCAGAGCTAAAATAAAATTATGGACATTGGTTCAAATAAACTTACTGTGAAATGAACCATCTAAGTTATCTTATAAACTTAACAATGTAGAGAAATGAAGAATCCACTATACCATACTTTCAAGTCTTCTGAAACTAAATACTTTACATTAGATGATTGTTACTTAAGAATTAAAACCGTCAATGGCTCAGCTCATGATCAATTACGATCAGTTTTAATCTCATTTTGAGTCTCCATCTGTAATGCTATTTGTTATGTTTCATTTCTTTAATCTATTTGTTCTTATTTATATTTCCAATGAATCTTTCTATGATACCCTTGATAATATTACTTACGAAGTTTTTGAAGGATTTTTCTTGGTTTGCTAAAGTTAAACATACACACTTGACCTGATACACAGTTACTCTAGGTTTTATTTAATTAATGTATGCCTGTCATGATACCTATTCTTTATAAAAATTCTATTATACCAAATTAATAACTACGCATTTTTGGCTTGAAGTTAGAATGTATATTTAAAAGATAATCTGAGAAAATTAGACGTTTTTTCTGGTTTAATCATGATCATTACGTGGAATAGATTACTTTAGACTGCTTTAAAGGTAATTCTTCACCGGACTTTAAAAGTTGATGATGATGAGTAATATGGAGGCCCCACTTATGAGGCTACAAACTTTAACAATAACTGATCATATTTAAGTAAAATGATACATTGTTCTAAATATTGCACATAAATATGATGAGCAAAGAAACGTAAGACCTTAATTCATTCTGAATATGCATTTCCTAAACAAATCCCACGTTAACTAACCTCGCACACTGAAAGTGGAAGTCCAGACAAGTTTGAATGAAGTAAACCAGATGAAAATGTAGTGGCAGGACATATTAATCCTGGATTACCAATGACAGGTTTTGGTCGATAAAGAATGACCGGACCCTTATTTGGACACTGTGAATTGAAAATGATAACGATTGTTAGTGATACTTGAATAAATCATGTAGAAAACTTCTGAGAAACAAAAGATAGACTAACAAAGCTGTTATATTAAAAAAAATTTATATCCATAATCGAGTATTTAAACTGTGTATCTATTTCAAATCAAGACGTTTTATTATGGTAAATCTTATTGAAACCTTCTTAAAAAAATACTACAGACTATATCTTGACACCTTTTAAAGTAGCTAAAACAAAACAACATTTACTGTCTTTCATTTTCACATTAAACTAAGAGGTTAAGAGAAACAAATAATACTTGTGTGATTGAAGGAAGATAGATAAAACTGAGTTACTCTGTCTCTTAAGTCAATAATTGAAATTAACATGTTACTTACAGATATATTTTCTGTTTATCATAGTACCACCATGCAAAACCTGGAAGCACTGGATGGCCGTCTCGAACTAGTATGGGACTTCTCAGCAGGGCTCATTCATGATCCCGCACGCGGGTCGGAACCCAGAACCTTCGATATTGTGCGCGGACGCTTAACCTGTAGACCACCAAGCTGATCGGCATTCAACGGTGTTAATATCTAACTTCCATCGATCCATGAATAGCTAAGCAACCGTTCATCTACTGTCTCTGTCGGGCACGGATTGGACTCCATTGTCACAGCTCATGAATTCAACTATTATAATTACTACAATCTCCACAAACCCCGTTGTGATAAAAAACTAAATGATCATTTAATAAGATCTTATAACTTTTCACTATGGAATTATAAATTATATCTTGGATCATTACCTAAAGTTCATTACGTATCGTTGTTTTTCAAAATCGTTATCTTAATTTTTACTCCACCGTAGTGTTAAACAGGAAACCTCAAATTAGTTGGATAAAAATCTTTCAGTCAGTGTAAAATTGAACATTATCGATTTTGAATTCAAAATATGATCACATACCTCTAAAAATATATCACACAATAGTCGAATACATTTGGAGATTGAATCCGCTGTACCTGATATTGTAACTGTTCTTTCTGTGGATGTTGGTAAAGCTTCACTAGCAACTTGAATTGATGCACCAGTTAACTAAATGTTTAATAAATAAATGAAAAAGCATCGATTCATTTTGCATTGTTTGTTTGAATCTTTCAATTGATGTTTAGGACTGCAATCGATCAGTCTCTTATTGAGATATGGGCATTTCGTTCGGATCGCCTCAATATTGCCTTAAGTCACAAGTATTATAAACAAGAATGAATGGTGGTTAGCAGTGAAATCCAGGACGCGTTGATGTAACTGGATCCAATAGTTGATATCAGTACATCCAGCTGACCAATCCCAAATAAAACGAAACATACGTCCTGCATTCGACTGCTAAGCACTATCCATCTTTACTAATAAAGCTTGTCATTTAAGGCAATATCGAGGCAATCCTCACAGGATGTACATATGCCAACAAGAGACTAATCGATTTCAGTCCTAAACAACACTTGGAAGATACAATCAAACAACACCAAGTGAATTTAAGATTAAATAACTTTAAATTTTAAGTATAAGTTAACGATGACAACTGACATATAAGATTTAATTTTATGGCTTATGGTTATATGTTTTCAGAAATTTCAGTAATAAAAAAGTATGGGCGAGACTATAATTTATGGACAAACCAATCAGATAAAAGATAACAAGTCCTAGATTTTGGCGCGAAATTTATCCATACATTTGGCCAAATATCATTTTGGCATTATAGCTAATGTCAGTTCGTGATGAAAACTATAAATCTAATCCCTAATCATAACCATCAACTGTAAATCACAATTCTAGTTCCTCACCCTGTTTTATAACCCTCATTTGATCCTAGTTACTAGATGGACATTCTCAAGGTCACTTTAGCGTCGTTCAAAAGTCGTCCATAATTTATAGACTCACCAAAGTATGTTCTTGGTTTGACAGTCTATACGCCTTTTTGTTTTCAAGAAAATATAATTTTCATATAAGATTATTTCATTTAAAATGTTTCTGTCCATTTTAAATCGTTTTTCATAAATGAATAACATTCAATAATTTGCATAATTTTATGAAAAAGATTTTCATCTGTATTACCAATTAAATGAAACAAAACATCATCCAAATCAGCTTATAATAATAATAATGATTGGAAACAGGAAGTAAGAGTAGACTATTCCTGAAGATGTTAGAATTAGATATAAAAGAAAAAGATTCATTGAACCGAACAATCTGTTGAAAGATTTCCTTTTTATATGTTTAGCGAAATAGTTTAATTGAGTTTCATTCATTCATCATTTGCTGGTATTACTTCACCTAAGTTGATCATTGAACAGTTTAATCATTGTGATTAATAATTACATGGGTTTCATATAGAATGTGTATGTAAGTCAACCAAATGAGATAATAACCTATGTGACCTGAATTTTCACAATACTTTTGATGTATGAAAATTTCATGCTATTTCCTGAGTTACTGATTGTTTTTTTTTGTTCTTCTATGAAACAGTATAACATTTCATCCATTAACAAGGCACTTTAGTAATAAATCAAGTCAACTGTAAAGATGGTTGAAAATTATGTATTTCCCATCAACAAAAAAACGTCTTGTCACAAACAATGTATGTTTTCTGTGATTAATAGAATCTTTCAAATAAGCTTAAAGAGTTATCTCACTGACTAATGTTATATTAACTGTAAAGGAGGTTTAGAATATACAATGAACACATTTGAAAATCAAACAAGGTTTGATAATTGTAGGTGAACACATAATTTTAACATGTTATCTAGTAGTTTCTAAGCATGTGAACAACTAAAGGATTGTTTTATCTATCTGAAATCAAACATCAGTTATTAACATAAATGTTTGCGTAGTTCAGAAACAGTTCAACGATAGGATTAGATGAAGTAAAAATTGGACATTGATTTGATTTCAATAAAGTTAATGTTCTTTAGGTTTTTATCACCTATAAATACTCACAGCCAAAGTTCTCTCTAAATAAATGAATAATAATCAATCTGGTGAAACCGACTAAAGTATAGTTGGTTACATCATATTAAATTCTGTTTAACAACTATAACACTGTATAAAATACCGCATTCAATATCCCAAATAAAGGTCAAAAACACCCCCTTCATGTTATTGCCAATTGCGTTTATAAATTTGGGTGTAACTGCCAAAGAGGCTACATCGGCCGAACAGTAAAGGGGGCATTTCTTAGATTCTTTTGAACATGTTCTAAAAAGCTTTCAAACAACTGAGATAAATTTTCTAAACAACGCAATTACTAAACATCTCTTGAATACAGGACATCAGGTCGATACCTTGCAATCTTTCAAAGTGATTAATAAATAGACAAGCTCTAGTCTTTCGAAGTTTTCTAAAGCCAGTTCTAACAGGTGTCAGAAAATAGTTATGTGTTCAGAAGGAGATGGTTGTTAGTCTTTTCTTTACTTTGGTGACAAATATTCCCTCATTACATCATAAAATTTAGTTCAACTTTTTTCATTCAGCAGTTACATCATTACATCATTTTATTCAGACTATCTTCTAGTTCAGTAATCTTATTTTGATTAATTGAGCTTAACTTATTTTGTTCTTACCTATTATCGGCGTTTGTTGTCTACGTAACCAGTTGTTTCCAACTCTTTGCACTTTTGTTACTATCAATGTTGTAGAATATTCTTTTACACAAGGTATTTATTTACAGTATTTTGTTTAGTCTATTAGATTTATTTACACCCTTTCTATACTATACTGGTATGCCTTCAAAGCAACTTTCAACTAAATTCTTTGATGTATGTAATTTAAACCTATTTTATAATTAGGATTTTTAAGTATCACAGATTGTAAGCAGATGATGGAAAGCAAACGAAATAAAATGAATTCACGCTGTTCTTGGACTCTTTATATTAATTATAAACAATATTAACATTTTAAGCAAGATGGATAGTGGTAAAAGCTTCAGCTAAATATTTTACTAAATTTTAATGATAGAAATTAACAAGAAGTAAAACGGATGCTAATAATTTGGCATATTCATCTTTGCTTATAATGCTTGTGAATTAAGGCTATATCGAGGCAATACACGCAGTATGCAAATATGGCCAATAGGAGACTGACCAGTTGCAATCCTAAACATCAATGGGAAGATTCAAACAAATCATACTAAGTGAACAATAACATTTTATTTAACTCGTTCATTCAGTGATACTTCATGTTACATGAATTTCAAAAGCAAAATACTTTTAATTGCTTTGTTATTAAATAAATATCAATTTGTCTTTAGTTTCAGTTCAGTTAACATGACGACAGTGCTGAATAAGGACAGACCACGGACTGATTTTAACCAGAATAGTATTGAAAACCAAGAGACATGATTGACTACTATCTTATCTCAGTTCATAAATATTTTAATTTTATCTCTCAGTGAGAATCTCGACATTTAGACCCAAATGACCGATAAAATAAAGTATTTTGTAAATTTCAATTCTCAAGAATTTCATAAGACACAAGACATTTCGGCAATATGATACATTGTCAATGATGCATGTCATTTTACTGTCTAATGTAGAATTGACCTGGAATAAGCATATTTGAATTTTGGTGAAGGGTTGTCATTTATGATGAGATTAATAGATCAAACGAATGATGTATAACACTGGTCATTCAAAAAATGAACGTTTAAAATCCTGATGATTATATCACCAGAAAATGAAGAATGGGTGGACATTTTAACGATCTAAATAAAATCCTATCGAACATTTTAATAAAATAAATATAGTGTTATACGTGTAATAATGTAGTGTGTTTGCCAAGTATATCTTTTAGTGTTCGACTTCGATTCATACACATCATCTTGGCTATTTGAACCATCCTCAAAGACCAAATCGAAAGAAGACAATAACTATCCTAATCCAAAGTAATAACCATTATCGCTATTTATACACAAAATGAAACTCACTAAGACCTAATCAAATGAGATTAGAATATCAAGAAATAGACAATATATCACAAAATGCAATTGATTGTCTTACCTCACGAACATCTTTAATCTTAGATCCTCCCTTACCAATTATTGAACCACATTGAGCTACTGGTACTAATAAACGTAAGGTCACTGGAGGACAGTTGGCTGTTTCATCACCCATTCGTAATAAACCCTGTGTAAAATCCTAAAATTTTCATAAAAATATATATCTCAATATTTTATCTGGAATTTCGAAGGGGGAATTGTTATTATTGTTATTCATTCAAATGCTGTTCATCAAAATATCGAAACAAAATTATGAAATCCTGGTATTATATCTAAAGAAGACTATCTTAGATCATCGAACACTATATAGGACTCATCCAACCAAGCATATCATACTAGGTAATGATAATTAAAGTGGAACGTTTACATTTGCAGGATGGCGAGATAATTTTAAATGATTCCATTTATGTTCCACCTACTTTTAATAACCATAACATTTTTCAACGTTGTTGTCAAACAACAAATGCTACATGACTTCCTACAAGATCGTTTATTGTTTTGTGCAAGAAATAAACATGCCAAATTATTAGCATCCGTTTTACTTCTTGTTAATTTCTATCATTAAAATTTAGTAAAATATTTAGCTGAAGCTTTTAAGAATACTGATTAACCACTTACTAACTTGCTAGCAGAACATATTACAAAATATCATTATATCTATGAAGTAATTGATCTAATAAACATTTCTAATTAAATCAAATATTATGAAATATATTTGTTGGCTTACATCTTCAAATTTACGACTCATTAATGTAAATGCAATATAAATTTGTTCTGTTGTTCCAGTTATAGTGACAATTCTCTCTGGACTAGATCCATCTGATATATTGATTCTGGCTCCACTCTGAAATAATTCATTACAAAACAAACATATAAACAAAACTGAAATGAAATTAATAGCTGATTTATTATAGTGTGGTATGGTCTACTTATATCCACATAAGTAGTATATGGTGATGGTCAGACATAGAATGTATTTTGGCAGAAGATCGATAAGAAAGAGCAGGAACGAAGTTCGATCGGTAGGAAAATGCATGAACAATGAAATCAGAGAAGATGGACTGACATTTGCAGAAAGAACAGTTAATATTGAGATAATTGATTGTTATTTTGCAAATTAACTGTTTACTGTACGGTTATCAGAATTTTGTGAGATAGTCTGTAATTTATGCTTAAATACATTCGATCGTTCCCATCCGTATTTCTGTTCACTACAGTATAACATTCATGTAGGTAAAATAATAAAGTCAATGAGTTATCTAACCTCTATCAATAATATTTATATTAGGTATTTGAATATAGACGACCATGACTATTCAAGGCGAAGCTAATACTGAAAACAAATGTTATCACTTCGTAGTATACGCTATAGTACATACTTGAGATTATGGTCAATACAGCCCATAAGGGCAGGATATAATTAAAGAGTCAAACACTAAATATATATATCCTATTTTGAGTGGTAAGGGTTCTTTATCATTTATTCGAATTTCCCGTAATTACTTACAACATATCATTGTGAGTACTTTAAAGTTTATCTATAGTTTGTATAAAGGAATTTATCCTATAATCTTTCGTGAATAATTTTACATACAATAATACAACGTGTTTGCTGAACAATATCTTTAATTATCAGTAGTTATTTACGAAGATTGTTTAACTTATTTGGGATCAATAAACATTTCATATTTGTGTAACGGACCTACTGAAGACAATGGAAATTGATTGTACATTATTATTGACTGATCAAACTTAAAATCAAATACTGTCAGAACCTTGTTCAGTTGTCTAGAGGGTAAGGGTTCGTGTGAATTATTGAAGGTCTTGAATTCATTTCATTTTGATAGCATTAACACTTTAGACTATAAAACCAGAACAACATATATATGTATCTTTTGCAACTAATAAGGTTTTCTACAGTTATCCATCTAAATCATTATCTAAATCTATATGGGATACTATTATATAGTTGAGATCATGAGTCAATTATACAAAATTACCAAAATCTCCACAAAACTCCCTTCCCATATGGGATGCATTTAAACATTTAAAACATTCGTATTCTTATACATAGAATTCTCTCTTTTAAAAAAAAACAAACTTACCTCTTCTCTGTATTTTCTAACATTTTCTCCTCTCTGAAATGAGTAAACATATTTTATGTCAAAGAAGAAAGCATACATAGATACATATATATATATATGCTTTTTAAAAGAAAAAAAACTGATAATGCCAATTCAAACAATAACTACATAGATATTCATGAAATTACTTTTGATATATATGCATACATATGATCTTTATTAAGTGTTTAATTGTCATTTGGACAACTATAATATTTAACAAACAAACATAAGTCATTTTAATTTTTATTTTGGCATAGAAATAGATTATATATATAATAGGGATGATTTTATTAATGGGGTAGGGTAAAAAAAAATGATCCGAAAATTTCTTAAACTAGTTTTTTTTGTTTTTTTTTTAGAAAAAAAATAGGCTTTTTCTTTTCTCCAAAATGTCACTTTTCCCCATTTTCATAAAATTATGAGTAAGAAAATATTTGGATAAACAATAATTGAAATTTTTGGTTTAATTATGAATAAACATTTTCAATATTGTAAAAGTTTACATCAAATGGTTATTAATGAATCTGATAGTGAATTTTATAATTCGGTAGATAGTTTGACTCATTCTATCAAAAAAATTTGACTTGGTTTAGTTTTTCTTTTAATTTGAATTTAAGTAATTTCAAAATTGTTGTTTATTTGACTGAAACGTTTAGTTAACATAGCGATCAACTGATTATAAATACAATGGAATATTTTATTTATTTATTTATTTAAACACATAAACATTGGTACAAGGGGACACCAGATATGTATGCGCCTCACAATCCTCATTTGATTTGTGTGAGGGCTGTGATACTAACCGGGTGCCCAAACTGAAGCAGGTGGTTTTCTTAGAGGGCCACACCCGGAGTCTTTGGTCTAAAGGTCTGATTCACAAGGCAGTGGAGCATCGTGAGGAGATGCAGTCCCATGGTAACTGGTGACCAACAATTGATTGATACGCCATTTGTTCCCTCAGGATACTGGAGCCCATGTGCACCATTGGTTTGAATCCAGGGTTTTCCAACTCCCCTAGGTGAACTTTCCGTGTCCACCAACCCAGTTAAAGCACCGGACATTCGCCTTACGTCCTCTCAATTTCTTAAACAACACCGTTATGGGAAGGTAGTGAATAGGACTTCCCTAACAGAGGCTATATACGCATGACCATGTGAGAGCATTTGGAGAGGAGGAGTGGACTCTCCCACTCTCGGCCGTACCAGAACACTATTTAACACCAGTTAATGGATGCCGAAGTAATAATTAATATCAGATATGTGTAGATAGATCTTATAATGAACCAACATAAGTTCAAGAACTATTGGAAACTAAAGAGAACTAAAGATTTTTCCTGTAGTCTTCTAGACTCTTTAGCTGTGTCTAGCCATAAACACAAAAGTGGTAGGACTATTCATTTTTAAATGATGCCCAATTCCTTAAAACCAGTGAACTGAATTTCACTGGCTTATATTGTTATCTTCAATTTATTCATAGTGCTTAATGACTATCACATAACATAATTGACAACATCTACTGTCAACATAACCCAGGTCGGTTGATCCTGCGATTGAAATTATGTTTGAGATTATCTTTGGGATTTATAATTTGCGTGAATTATTTTGATAGTATTGCATTTTGTCAACTAGATGGATTAATTAGCAAGATCTCGTTGTCATTCTGAACGACATGATATGAGCTTCCTTTAAACTGGAGTGCTATTCTTTTGGAAATTAGTCGATGATGAGTACACTCATATTATTTATATAAGCGTTTAGTCCAAACTACTTTGGAATTAAAGAATCTTCAAAAAACTTTAAAACATAATGTCTGTTGTTAGGTACTAACGGTCAAATTAGGGAAACGTATGGAAAACGTCACAAAGTTAGAATATAATTCGTAATTATTATAAAGTTGTTTATTTTTAATGAGAGTCTAATTCAACTTTAATTCATCAGTTATCTAATAAGTAATCTATCCAGTTTTTGTGTTCTATAGAAATACATATATTTACATAATAATTTAGAAATATATAAACGAATGTCAATAAAAATAAAGATTGAACTGCATTACAAATAACTGAAGGATAACCTTTATGACAAAATCTCATGTGTACAACAGCTTTTCTAAAAATGAGTAAAAATGTGGAAACTACATTAGAAAAATGGTATTCGGAAGTATGTATGAATCTTTCTAGCATATTAATATTAAAAGGTAAGAAAGTACTTTTTAGAAATGATGAAACAGTTCTAACAAGAAGCTATCGCACTGCTGAAGTGTCTCGCACCTAGACGAAACGGCCGTTCAGTGCTTCTAGGACTCCCATGATGGTCTAGATTTAATCGAGCAATGAATTCAACTATTAAATTACTACAATATCCACAAAACCATTTTCTGAAAATAGAATATTATCAACATGCTTATACGTTGTATTCTATTTAAATTTGGATTAATTGTAAATATTCAATGAGTATCTTGTTTGACAACCAATTACTCTACAATCTCCATAAATGTATTAACCTGAACTTAAGGACTGATTTATAAACCATATATAAGTTTTATTCACTTGGTATTGTTTACTTGAGTCTTCCGATTGTTATTTGGGACTACAATTGATGAGTCTCGTGTTGGTATATGTGCATCCTGTGCGGACTGTCCCGATATTGCCTTAAGTGACAAGCTTTATAAGCAAAGATAGATAGTGGCTAACAGTGGAGATAAATACTTTCACTATGAAAAATCACTTGAATGGTACTTTATTTTCAATAGTCAGTAAATATCAAAGATGAATTTTCTTCTTTGTTGCGTCTGTTTACATTAACTAATTCACTTAAATCATACGATTAATGTTCGTAATCCGGAGTCAGAATTTCACTTTTGACATACTTAGAAAAATACATTTCATCTACATTCTATAAGGGTGAGATTGAATTGATTAGGAGTTTGATATTCGAAAATTTAATTGACTTTCATAACTTATTATTTCAAAGTGATTTTTATAAGCTTCATCTAAATCTAAATAGATTTCTTCCTTTCAACCTCAAATAACAAAAGTTGTGGTTATCTATTAGATAAAATCTGAATTTTATATATAAACATCACATATCCTTTCTCTGTTCTTATCTAATGTTTAATCTAGTATTAATCCTGTTATTATTGTCTCCATATCAGACACTTCTATATCTATGGGGGTTTTTCGTTAATGGAATATTTTACATGACCCTTTAAGTTTTTTCTGCTTGTTAACTTTTACCGATATCAGTTCATTTATTCGTTTCTAATATTTAAATGTCTAATTAGAAAGTTTGAAAGGTTTGCACAAATTAGTTAATTTTGTTTACATTAAAATGCTACATTAATTTATTGATTGTACATTTTGTTATATCCCGTGGAGATTTCTGGATGGTAACTTTTGAGGACTATTTATGGACCAATGAGATATGTATATTTCCTATTGTGTAATTGTTAAGTAACTAAATTATTCACATTCGTGTCCCTCTTATTATAAGCTTTATTTCGACCGACAGACTATTACTGTACGATTTACGATTCCTGAGTTATCCCCAATCAATTAATTACTGTTACCCCTATTCACAGCCACATTTGGCCAAATCTTGTTACAAATGTTAAAATCACTCCTCTCTGATTGACGGGAATCAGCACGTTCATATATTAAACAGAGTACGCAAGCAATCGATATAACACATTTCTTACTGGATTATGAATATCTTATAGACGTTATATTATATTGTATGTTAACCCGTCTTACTGTTTTTCGCTTTTCATCTATCATCAAGGAATTCCGTCTTTAAATTCATGACACATTTAACAAACATGAATATTCTTTATTAAACTTCCGAATGCGATTATAAATTAAACTTAACTAATCAAAAGTCTCATTTATTCTTTCAAATGGATTTTTTTCATGAAAAATCGAAGCTTTATAGAATTTGCATTCATTAACATTCAATGATTTAGGATCTTTGTAGATTTCATTTTATACAATAACGTTAATACAAATAGTTAACATTGTTTATTTGCGAACGATGTTTTTATTAAGACAGGCATTTTGTAAAGATTTTTATTTAACTAATGTAGATATTTAGGTATGCAATCCACCGGCCATTGTAGACGGATGAAGATTATTATTAACTTCCTATAAATAGTTGTATATAAGTAGTATGCATGAAATCTAGAATGCAGGTACATCTAGCTGACAAGTCCTAAATGGGACGAAACACGCATCCTGAATTCCACTGCTAGCTACTATCCATATTTGCTTAAAGTAGTGTGCACATTTCATAAAGTTATTGTTGTGTGTTTTTGATATGTTACATTAAAAACAATTAATGTTTACAAATCACTTTTTCCATGAATAAAAAAATCACTCATTATGAAAACAGAAAACAAATTTATCCACTACAGATTCATTACTTGGTTTTGATAAGTTAAAAATAAACTCTACCAGTAGTCATGAACAGAAAAACGTAATGTAAAATCATGAATATTCACTCTGTGTTGTTTACTTATATCTTCCCATTGTTATCTAAGACTGCAATTGA
>NC_031497.1:3896768-3897637 GCF_000237925.1 Schistosoma mansoni
TCAGGGCTCAGTAGCTGAGTGAATAACGCGATGGCGTTTGCAGTAATTGGTTCTTGGTTCAAGTCCCAGAGTGAACATCAAATCTGAGATGCAGATACATCTGGCTGACGAGTCCCGAATAGGCCGAAACGCGCATCCTGGATTCCACTACTAGCCACAATCCATCTTTGCTTATAATGTCAAGAAATTTGGATTAAAAGAAGACATTGAAACAAATTTCTTTATTTTTCCAAATGAATTAAATGACGATAAAATAGAGTTTAATTTAACAAAACTTATTATATATTAATGAAAAGATGAATCAATTCAGATAAATTTACTGAAAACAACGTGTTACCAACATTTATTATGATCCTAATGGAATGATAAAATGATAAACATTTTTACGCAACACATACACACACACACTCACCTATGGAAGTAAATACACTTATGAACATAGTACACATCTAAATATATACACTTGCATATAATAGAAAAAATGTAGGTCATTGTTAATTAAAATAATTCTTGAAACATATGTACAGTAGAAACGAAAGAGTAAAAAGAAGGTAAAGTGATTGGGAATAAGTTATGATGTAATAAAATGATTTTTTCTTTTACGTGTGTATATCTTTGTAAACAATCAACAATTTCACTGTTCTAGATATTAGATACTAAATTATTTTCATTGTTTTCTTTAGGGAAGGAGATTTATTAAATAACTTAAAGTTAAGTACACCTTTTATGAAATCTTCTATACATGTTACTATGAAGTATGATACATTTTTTCAAAGAGGGACTTCATTGAAGTTAAGTAATGTTTCACCTTCCTTTTATCAATCTGTTTTCGAAATGATGAATATGTTTAAGTTTCATTATGTCGATCA
>NC_031497.1:3897837-3980613 GCF_000237925.1 Schistosoma mansoni
TGATCGACATAATGAAACTTAAACATATTCGTCATTTTGAAAACAGATTTAAAATTGATCAAAGAAAGGTGAAGTATTGCTTAGTTTCAATGAAGTTCTTCTTTGAAACCTCATTATAAACTTGAATGCTTTAGAATGAATTGTATCGAAAATATATTTGACCATGTACCAAACAGTAGTAGGAAACGAGAGTTAATAATGTGCCATAAAATAATTAAAAAAATATCTGCTCATATTATTCTGCATTAATTGTAGTTTATGCTTAATTGAAAATCATAATGGAGTTGACATTGTAGAGTTTTGATCTTAGTTTAAATAAAGTAACACAAGTGACCAAGCATAATTACTCATTTTTGTAGACAGAAATATTGAAACTATTGTGATGTGTGCTATGGATGTCGATAGATATAAGTCGTATGTATCATCAATCGAAAGTGAAATACTTGGTGGCAGAAGGTTAAGAAGATCGAAGAAAAGAGAACGAGAACAGAGAATGATTGATGTGGAAACGAAGGATTATCAATGTCTGAGACGATTGACTGATACTTCGCAAATGAAGTATTTACTGTACGATTCTCAGATTTTACTAAGGGATTCTATAATTTTGTACTAAATACATTCGATTGTCCCCACTTGTGTTCTCGTTCACTACACTTTCTATGGTTCAATACGATTCAATGTTTTAAACAAATACAGAATATTTTGTAAAAAGAATAAACATAATTTGGCATTAGGACCATTTGCTTCAACGTGAAGAAAATGGGAAGTTTTGGAATATCAATGTAATGATATAAAATACTAAATATTTTATTATTGTCTGTTTTGTTAACATGGATTTTATGGGTCATCAGACATTTTATTAAAAGACATTTACACTTGAAATGAACAAAGCTTTATGAATGTAATGTTCATTCCTTGTGATTAAATGCATAAGTTGGGATCGAAATTGAAATTATTCCTGTTTAAATGAAAATATCCATTTAAACGGTGTAGTGTAATTATAGTTCTACAACTATGTACATAGAAATCAGAATTTTACCTGAAGATTCCCTGAGGTTAACTAATAATACGGTGTAATAAACTTTCTACATCTTGCCGAATTTTCAACATTAGGTCAATAAACTCAATCATATGTATTCATTGACAACCCAAGTAACAGTGTAGTTGAGATTCATTTAACTATGTAGGATGAATGGTTCATATTATGTCAATTTTTTCATTCGATCCTTATTGATTATTTCAATACACATTTTGATAATAGTAGTGAAACGCATCAACCAAAGCATTTCTACAGTTGAGTTGTCAAATTCTATGAAGTTTGAGATGATTGAAAGTTATGTCGTTGAAAACGAACTCTGTTCATATCAACACACGTTTTAGCAATAGTTTCCCATATATCAAGCAATATAGATAGTGACCGTTCATTAAAAAATTCAATAGAAACCGATCAGCATTTAGATATAAGTAATTTTCGACTACAAATCAACAATGTTTATGAATATGTAACTACCAAAGAAGAGCCTTAATCAGTTCACCACCATCCAGGATATACAGTGGCTCACCACTGTTATAATCTAAAGTTGTCACTCATGAGAAATGATTATTTTTGTGTCGAAACTCAAGATCAAAATGCCGTTTTGTTTGCTCTGATTTTCGCTGTATGAATTGTGTAAATCATACGTGCTTCAGAAATGTATATTTAATCGTTTTATGATTATTTTAAATTTATCGTTCGTGTTTTCCCTTTTTTCTGATTTTTCTATAAGGAATTTTCCAATATCTAAATACTGTAGAAGAAACGACACATGATTTGGCATGTTTGGAATCCAGGATGCGCTACTCATCCCATTTGGGTATCTTTATATCCTCGTTCCGGTGTTGATACGCAATATCAGCACGTGTCACTTCAAAAGCTAACGTGCTACCCATTAAGTTGCTGAACCTAGGTAACCAAGGGAAAAAAAAGATTTACGGATTGAAATTAGAATTTAATTTGTCGATCATTAATTTCGGTCGTTTCCAAGTGATTCAATAGGCTTGAAAAATCAAATGGTTTAAGATCGCTTTGCATTAATGAGCTGAATAATATTTAACGGCTAATAAATAACAAACAATGAACTCAAGGAATCCATCAATCTATCAGAAAATGGATACATTAAAATATTTTCCAATATGAACATAAAACTATAAAATTAAAGGTCCTACATTGTCTATTCAAGAAGGAAAAGTGTCATTTTGATAATTCTCAATTTCTTTGGTGATCAACACTCTTGTACGATAACTACACATTCAACATGTAATCGCTAATATTGACAACAGGTTGTTTAAAATAAATTTCACTCTAAACTCATGAAATTCTAGAATTTCATTTTGAGATAAATGAAATCTGATCACATCATTTAAGGTATAAGCAAAAGACATATGATAAACATTTTGTCTGAAGTTTATAGATGATTTCATATTAGAAACATATGGCTATTTACTGATAACGTGTCTAATCCTGTATGGGAATTTATAGTTTTGTTTATTTTATAGGGTTCGTTCAATTTTATTTTTTTCTAACATTAATATCTGTTCTGTAAGATTTGGTGTCTGGCCTATGAAATTTAAATTGATAAATGATTAATGTCACAATGAAATTACTCAATATACTAGCGTACTTCCTTCGTTAAAACACTGAACGTACCTAAAATAAATGAATTGACTTTATCATTACTATTATTATCGTTTAATTTGGTAGTTTGGTTTAACAAAGATAATGAGTATCTAAATATGTTTATCTCTGTATATGTACGTCGTTGTACACGGTCTAAAACTACTTTGTAGAAGGCAATAATGTGTTAATTATGAGTTTCGTTAGAATGAGGGATTGTGGAAATTCCAGTAATTTAATGGTCGAATTCATGAATCGATTTAAGCTAGACTACCCCGCAAAACCTGAAAGCACTGGACGACCGTATCGTCTTCATATGGGACTCCTTAACAGTGTGCCTCCACAATCCCACACGCGGGGTTCGAAGCCAGGATCAACGGTCACACCACGAATGCTTAACCTTAAGACCACTGACATTTAGATATGCATACTGGAGTTCTAGAGAGTTGACGTTACCAGTGGAGTTAAACTGTGATTGGTGTGAAGCAGTTACTCATTGAAGACAATGGTGGATGGTGGCACAATATCGTGGATTGGTTGGAGTTAAGTATTAACACCGTTAAATGCCGGCTCAGTGGTCTAGAGGTTGAAGATCAAAGATCCTGGGTTCGGATCCTTCTAGCGGGATCGTGGATGCGCACTGTTGAGGAGTCTCATACTAAGAGGGGATCGCCGTCCAGTGCTTCCATGGTGGTCTTGGTTACATAGACTTATGAATTCAACCATTAAATTATGAGTTTCGCTATTCAGTTTTATGAATAGATTACATTGTTTTCAGGTCTACCATGGTTGCTTAAGAAAAATCTAGCTTATGATTTAATGTCTTTCTAAGCTGAAAGCCCATTAAAACCTTGACATTTTAGTGATACTTCTGATGATTTATTTAAAACCTAATTAAACATGTAATTACTATTTATGTATAAAGCTTGAAATTGATCTTAATTAAGATCAATTTCTTTCAATAAAAGTAATTTCTAATAGATCACACTATAAATACCTTTTATTCTAACATGTTTTATGATATTAACGACTAGATGGAAGCTTTATGATCTCTATATCTTCACTGACTGTTTTACAAAGTATTTATTAAGAAACTATGCTTTTCAATAGTGTCATATATTAAGAAGAGGAATGTAGCTTAAAACTGATTCTTTCTTATTTATGTTAATTGGTTAACTTCAATATTTTCTTTTCAATTGTCATATTTATCTAAGTTTATTCAAGTTTCTTTACGAAGCTGTTACTCTTTATGTCACTTAAACAGTATGACAACAATAATAGAAATCATATAATAAATTATCATAATCTTTTTAAGCAACCATTTACATTTTTTCAGTAAGAAAAGTCTATATTGGTTGTATGTTGTTTGCATGTGTGTGTGTGTTTAGTTTTAGGAATCATTTATAATATACTGTATACAACTTGATGACATGGAAACTAATTACTGTTATGGTGAAGAAGATTCGTAGCTCAGGTGGGTGATTTTGATGGAATTTTGTTCTCTGTTACTTTGAAAGATAGTATTTGAATTACTTTGCCCCGATTAGAAGTTTACATGGTTTCATCGGCTCGAAACGTTTACTAAAATGGATATTTTTTTTGGTTTCAGTATTAACACTAATGAAAATCTAATGATTAGTTTACATTTTCCTTTAATTTGTATAAAGACATTTTCATTTTAAAAGACTAATATTTGAAAGAAGAATATATTCTTTACAATGAATTCTCTTCAGGTTCTACAGTTATATGTCCAAATTAATAATCCGAAAAAATGGCCAGGTTAAAAGCAAAGTACATCGTTTAAAGCATGTAAATTTAGGATTGTCAAACCAAATAGAATAAAATTTTTAGTGTTGATATGACTCATGTAGAATGTTGACTTGAATCTGTATATATGTTAAGTGAACATTTTAAGATCCATGATCAGAATAAATATGGATCAGATAGGGGGTGAGAGAGATATGATAATGCAATTACAATTCGATCAAGTGGAAGACTAAATTGTGTGAAAAATTAGTAAGACGTAATGAGGAGGGATCAATGCAAAGTGAATGAACCATGTATAGGGGAGATTAATAATGATGTTTAACCAATAATAATAATAATAATAATACAAAGATTTATGAATAAAGATAAGAGAAACAATTACATTTGACTACGAAGGGTCGTAAGTACATAGTCAAATTACGTCATCCAATAGCTAAGATTACTATTGATTAATTGGCCTTATGGTTGGCCAAGAGAGGAGCAGGGGTTGGAGATATTTCTTCTATACTTTTCCTTTAACCTGGTCATTTTTTCGGATTATTAATTTGGGTATATAATTGCAGAACCTGAAGAGAATTTATTGAAAAGAATATTCTTCGTTCAGATATTAATCTTTTAATATGATGGGGATCTTTACACTTTCATTTGTTCTAACAGAAACAAAATGTTTCGTTTTTTTGAATTTTAGTTCTCAAATTTGTAACGGTAAAACAAAATCGATCAAATTCTTCGAAATGTGTAATACAGATACATTATATTTTTTTGGATCAACTCTATCTTTTCATTGTGGTATTGGAATAGAGTAACAGTCAATTTGTTGTAAGCTTATTTATTTAGTTCTTTTTTTTCAAATTCAAAATGAACTTTGATACAAGGATTAAGTAAAAGAAGACCAAGTTTACTGTTTATATTTCATCCTGAATATGGTTTTTTAAAAGAAGGTTTTTGGTTATTTAATGAATGCCTATTAGCAATACTAATATAGACTTTACTTAAAGAATTAAGCTCATGGTATACTGGTAACTTGCACACTCGATGAGTTATAATAAAACTATAGTATAAACAAAAGGGTTTTACAATTTTCACGGCAGGAATAATTCTATTTCAGAGTTTTACACAGCCTGATTGGACGAACAACTTATTCCTTATATAATATTTTATGCTGCTAAGTATATTTCTGAATCCCTTATCTGTGATGTTTACTCAATATTTATTGTTCCCATAATGCATATTATATGGGGGATCAATCTAAGCACAGATGTATGTTACAATATAAAGGATTCAAGAATACCCATCATACTTTTAGTCATGTCTTCTGTCATTAGTTTGTAGAACAAAAGCCTAAATATAATTACAAACATCTTTTGCGTTTCTTTTATCGCTCTGGTAACCTTTTTATTAAAACCTTTTTAATCAGTCTATATACGTGGTGACTGTAGAAGAGTAATCGAAGACAGAACAAAGAAAAATTTGATTTCCGCCCATTAGTTTGTAGGTTTGTTGTCTTAGTAATTCATGCACATAAAAAAATTGTTTCAGCTAAACCTAACCAAGAATGTTTGATAATTAAAGTTTATTACCGGGAAAGTTAATGTCCGGGTAGTCGCCTACATTATGTATGTGGCAGGTCTGTTTTATTCACGGTCCTACTGGTTATATAAGAAGGTCGGAACCACTGTAAATCCCATGACGTTAAATAAAAACACAGAAGCTGTCACAAATAAAGAAGTATTGGCTCTCCAAAAAAACATGTATCTCAAACATGTAGTCCAGTACTGTCATCATTAAAGCAGATACACCCATTTATTTACTTATTTTGAACATACGATGATTAATTATTAAACATTAGACAAATAAGAAGACACACACACTATTTTCACACAGACGAAGATAAAGAATGTAATTTTACATAGAACGAAAGTTCACATCTGTCATACTGAACGAAATTTACAACGAACTATTACAAACATATTGACCTGAATTAATATTACACTGAAATTTATAGAACCAGTATTGTGCTGACTAAAGTGTTTTGCTAATAATAAAACCAATGTCGAAATATAACATGAGGGATAAAAGTAATATCATAAATTGTCAAACTGTCTTAACGAAAACGTAAACTCGCCTTTCTATCCCTACTTATCACGAAATTGCAGATCTAGATTTTCTCATTTAGTACATATGTCCAAAATATAATCAATTTTATTAGTATGGGAATTTGTAGAGATTGTAGTATTTTGAAAGTCGAATTCACGTGTCTATCTAAGCTAGATCATCAGTGAGAAACTGGAAGCACTTGATTGCCGTTTCATTCTAGTATGAGACTTCTCAATAGTGCGCATCCATGATCCTATATATGAGACCGGAACCCAAGACCTTCGGTCTCGCGCGCGAACGCTTAACCTCTAAACCATAGAGCTAACATCCACTGGATTTTGTTATTGTCCAAATATCTCAACAATCATCTTATACTACGACTGAGATAGTCTATAAATCACTAACATGGAAAGTTGATATAATAGGAATCTAAATTATTATTCATTAATTAAATGAATTGGTTTTTATGTTTACTTATAGTTATTCACACAAATTACATAAATAAATCAATTTTATTGATAATTCGGTTACAAGAATGGAATTAGTAAAGTTAAGGATAATAAGCAAAGATCCAGGATGCGCGTTTCATCCCTTTCGGAACTTGTCAGTTGGATGTACCTGCATCTCAAAGTTGATGTTCACTCTGGGACTCGAACACAGTACCTTTCGCTTCAAACGCCATCACGTTATCCACTCAGCTAATGAGTCCTAATAGCCACTTGTTTGTGCAATGGGGTGAAGTTTAAATTCACTTGGTATTGTTTGTTTGAATTAGGGCTATATCGAAGCAATGCGCACATTTTGTACATATGCCAATTAGAGACCGATCAATTGCAGTCCTAAACGTTAATGGGAAGATTCAAGCAAACTATACCAAGTGAATTAAAGTTTAGGACAGTTCATAAAGAATAATATCTCTGTAATAATTATAAATTTACTATGCAGACTGATAGTTTCCTTTGTAATATAAGAATTTAGATCTCTTCAAAAAGCCGGCATCTGAGTAATCAGAATAGAACCAACTTACTGGTTTGGAATATATAATATACAAAAAAAATTTAAAACTATCATAGAAATCTCTTAAGAAAATGGCATGTAGAAACTATGTATGAAACTCATCCCATAAACCTTTATTGAGGATAATATACGGGGCAAAATGATTTAGCTAATGACAATGAAAGGAAAATACTAAAACGTGTCAAAGAAATATGACTAACTATTGTCCTTTAAGGAGAATCTATACTTAAATAGATAAATCTGTTAAATGATATGAAACCTATGCCGATCTTATTCTTCAAACGTCGATATTGAAGTGAGTATATAGTCAGAACTTTATTCATATAGATTACCCAAGAATTATGATTATTATTTAGTATAGTTTAAATGGTTATCTCCAATCATTATATACTGATCTAATGATATATTAATGTCTTATTTGTACATCATAAATTATTCATAAAAGATATGAATGTTAACTAAACTAATCACAGAGTTGATTTTTTTTCTTAAGATGAATATATCCGATCATTTTTCAGAGCTTTATTGTTATATGATTTATTCCTGTATCGGTCAATACAAAATCAGTGATAAATAGGTAACTCACAATTAGAGAAATGAAACAGCTTAGATAATAAAACATTAACTTATGGAGAAACTGATAATTTACTTTGTGTTAATACGACTTAATAGAGATGATTAGTATACAAAGTTTATCAATGAAAATCGAAATTTGATACTTTGTTAAGTTACTTTAAACAATAATTTTGTTGTTAATACGATGAACTCATCAAGTTGAATTTTTAGTAGAATATACATAATTATACTATCCATATCTAAGTAAAACTTATGTTCGAGTTCTAATATCTCATTTCAGAAAAATGACAAATGACTTTAACACAAAGGTTGGTTACGAATAGTATATTTTACTAAAACGTGTAGCTAACGAAAGACAATTAAGGAATGTGTTTTCACTATCAGATTTTAAAAATATGAAGATATATTGTCGTACGGTAGGAAGGTCTCAAAGTTACGTTTTGGATGAAGTGATATGATGGCAACGATGACATTTAACTGACAAGAGCGATCTTACCAGTGTTTTAGTCTTCTAACTTTAAAGTCCAAAATATTTATCAGTGATCATTTAGCGTCTACTTTGCTCAGCTACTTCTTACTTGATTAAATAGTCGATTGATAGTCTGTGTTCTATATTTATTGACAGAACTTGGTAACGAAGACGTTGGTGGAGTAATTGTTCCCTTGTGAAAGTTTGCCTTTTGGCGAAACATTGAGAAGTGTATCATATTCATGTGAGTCTTGAGATGATGCTAAATATTTCTATTTCAGAAGATTGATTTTATTTCAGTTTCATATTCTGAGCTCAAAGAACGAAACTTCATCAAAATTGGTAAGGCTAATACATATGGAATTCTTGTCAATTCTGAACTACTATGAAATAGTGTACCGATTCTTTAATAATATCAGTTTAGTCCTCTAAATTAACTTTTACATTATGGTAGGTGTGAAAATAAAATGTGTAATTTCGGAAAATTTTACATTTTTGCTAGTTTTAGCATTCAAACTCATTTAAAAACGAAGTTTTCTTTTTTGGTGACTTTAAGGATAAAAATGTCAATTTTTGATGACACGAATATGATTTATAGTTCAGTCTCATTAATTAACTAAGTGGTAATGAATTTTTTCTTCCTTTTTTCTTTTGGTAGGCTAATCTTCAAACATCTATCATCCTAGATTTTTCCATACAATCAATCTGTAATAGAATATTGTCAATCATAATGTGTGATAATTTTGAAATATTTATAACCTTATTTCTCTTTCTTTTTTTACTAAACATGTTTTCACAGTAGGTGATTTAGACAATAACAGCATTCTGTTAGACTAGAATTTATAACAATCCAATATAAGGTCAAATATAAGACAAACGTTTAGGAGATTAAATGTTCACAATGTATCGAAGACGATGTTTCACATTGATATTGTTCTTTTTTCTTTCTTAATATCTTCTTTTCAAAGTGACTTCAATGATACATTTCAATGATTTCAAGTCGTTAGTATAAGGTTCAGTAAGATTACTAAAGTATCAATGAATATCAATGAATTTTGAAAATAACCCAATGACTTGTAGGTGTTATTGTCAGAGTTGAACTTGATAGTTTCAAATAAATTGACCATTGGATAGAAAGTTATTAATAAATGTGTATTTTTTGTTATATCTCATTAAGTAGAAAAGTTGTATTTTTGATGTTTCGTGACTTAATGTAAGCCACTTCTTCGGAGTAAATAAATAACCGAATTGAATCAACATAAGCTTAAATAGTACAAGGGAAACAATGAAGAGTATTTTTAGTACAATCAAAACCATAATAGGTGTGAATATGTCAATGTCAAGTTAATCTAGATTAAGGTGAATTAGTATGATCTGTTTTCATTGTATTAATTTATGTGTCAAAATGTGGATATGAAACATGTGTACAAAATTTGACATGGACTTATTTAAGCCTACAATGGTTTTGATTGCACCAAAAATATTTTACATTGTTTTCTTTGTACTATTTAAACTTGTCTTAATTTAATATCGGTTATTTGTTTACTCTGAAGAAGTGGCTTACATTAAGTTACGAAACGTCTGAAATACAACGTTTCTTCTCATTAGCATCTAATAAAAAAACATAGTTAATAATAACTTCTTTACAATTTGATAAAATGTTACAAATCGACATTTCTGATTGTAGTAATGAAACTATATTATCCTAGATATTTTTGGACAATTAATACATATTTAACTGAATGAATTTAAACGTGTACAAATACACATTGAAATCAAGTGTAATATTTTAAAATATTTTACTTTAAATCATCGTATTTCACAAGGTGGGTTACTTGAATATCTGGGCTAACTGTTCCTACCATCTGGATATTTCAACAAGTTATCTGTTTCCTTGTTTGCTTGAACACATGATTATGCCTATTAGTCTCATAACTTAGTCAGGTGCGTTTGTGAAAAGTTTACAAGTTTCCGCTTTACAAGTTACGAAAGAGCCCAATCAGAGACATAGTGATTGCTGGCAATATGCATTGAAAAGAATATACATTATTCAGATATTGATTCCTGATATCTAAATGGCGACCACTCAATATTTATCGTCAGGATCGATCAAGAAATAAGAAAAGGAAACTTGTTGAAGTACATTGTTCTGAGAATTTTATATTGTATCCAAAAATATAATGTTGAGTAAAACCCCTAACAATAATAAGTATACCATATCGATATAGAATTGAATAGTGGATTTATTTATAAAATAATTAAAGTAGAAAACACAAAACAAATAGAACTTACTTTGCCGATGATACTGCCGACTTCCTAGAATTAAAACAAAAATAAACGAAACAAATGAACAACACGCAATAAATTATTTAGTTTACAAATTCTAGAATGTACTTGACATATTTTAATAATTCAAACTCTAGAATTTTAACATCTAAACTTCATTATTGGAGATGGAATTTTCGGCGTGAATAAACAAACTTGGTTTAACATTTAGTATTTTTCCTAGTATTCACTGTATCAAATTAAGGCAGTATATTTTGTAAGAACGTTTTAAGTCGCTGTTAATTATTATACGTTAGATGAGAAAGGATTCATACAGGGAAGTACTTGGAAATATATATGACATGTTGTTCTGATAACCAGTGACATCTATCTCCAGGGTTTATAGAAGATGAATTTATCATATTCAAATCATATTCATTTATATCATAAAAATAATTTTAGTAAGAATGTAATAAACCTTATTGTTGTATAATTGATCAATAATGTGGAATTATAGCAACCATCCTACAATCAATTTCGATTATAGCCAATTTTGGTTAAGCCCTTTTTTATAACTTACTTAACAGACATCGTTATTTGGATAGTAACAATTTGCATATTCTTTGCACTGCTATACCACTAGAGCACATGACGCTCTATCCGAAATGTTGACTACTTAAATATCATTCGATGACTCATACTCCTCCCCATATATGTACGCACGCAAATACTATTATCAGCCTTTGTTTTGCTTTGTTGTGCCCTTATTAAATGTGACTACAAATTGCCTGTGTAATTGCTTGCTATTCGCTCGCTTGCTCCTCGTTCGTTTCATTCGCTTATTCGCCTGTCCACTCGCTCTCTCGCTTGCCGCTCACTCGCTCGTTCATATTCGCTCAGGTGTTGTTAGCTTTCTGACCTGAGTTATTTGACAATAAACTGTAGTCGCTGCTATCCTTTGTCTTCTGATTTTACGCACCGTTAAGATTAGAATTATAACGGTTATCAAAGTAAACGATTAACGAATCGCGGCACTACAGATTCCTATATCATGTTTGGTTTTTACGTGAATAAACGCTTCAGATTCGTTTTCATTGACTCCAATTACCATGGAAATATTTAAACATTAACATAGAATTTCAAATGAGTAACAAAAATGAAATCGTTTTTGTTTGCTTAAGAAAAAGTCATAACTTCTCTGAGACAGAATAAACCTGATTACATTTAACTATTAGGGCAATAAGTTTCAATTAAGTTAATTAAAAGTTACTTGTCTTTAGTGCTTTTCTTCTGAATGGTGTGTATGAAGGAATTATGTTGCTTTAATTTTGGCTAAACATTATTTAGATTAATAAATAAATTTCACGATTGAAGTTGAAGACGAACAAAGTATTAACTTCCTTGATGTTGGAATGACAAGAAAACACGAGAGAACTCTGCGAAAATCCATCTACAGGAAACCCTTGCAGAAGAATCAGCTATCAAGTTTTCACACCTGAGTTTTCATAAACAGGAAACAAAACTGAATTTTATTTCTCGCTACACGGATACGAAGAATTTGCAGTCTCGAGGTCATAAATAACGAACTGTACCTCCTTAAGAAAATACTTATCCAGAACGATTATCCATCGATAAAAAGGGGTGGAAATGGGTGAATAAGAAGTTCATTGGTCGAACACTTTCTGAGCACATTCGTTCAGTCAAGTCGGCTTCTGCATTCAAAGTCATCTTAAAAGCAGATAGAAAACTGCTAAGGTCAATTATATACCGGCATTGCTGAAGTACCATCTATAAATCTGGAAAAACCAGGATTATTTTTCTGAAAGAAACTGGTACAACCATTTCTTTTATGGTGCTTCTACTCTCTGGCAATTTTATTTCTTTGTACCTTTCTTCCTTCACAGCCATCTGTTTACCTTCTATCTTCACTATAGTTCTTCTACCCCGAACTGTTTTTTCGTTTCTATGATCTTCCTTATTACAGTTTACCTCAATTTCAATATTTTATCATACTGAGCCTTCCTTTCCTAATTATAATTTCCCTACCTATCGTCATGGTGAATATTCAAGCTCTCAGCAACAAAACTACTAACAATTTACCTGATAAAACTAACGTTTTAATGTCTTTGTTTATTCTACCTCACCGTAACTAAGTTTGACAGAATTTCACTATCACTATTATTAGGATAACCGTTTCAAAAAATAAGTACGTGTTTTTGCGATTGCACAAGTTTGGAAACGAATTCACCGAAAAGTGAACTCTTCGTTGAACCAATCTTTTTTATTTTATTTAGATTAGATATTGTTTAAATAATTCAAATTATGGATGATCGATTTCATTAGATAACATGTCACTTATCTGTAGAAATACTGAAAATTTTCTACACTTTAACTAATCGAAATACTTATTCTTAAGAATAAAGTATATTACACTGTTGTGACTATGTTTATTGATATGACTGAAAATTCAAATGGTTAATGTTTACTTAGATAATAGTTATTTTAATTGTGGTGTGGGTTGCTTACATTCACATAAGTAGAATATGACGAATGTATTTCACTAGAAGATCGATAAGGAATGGACGGAAACGAAACGCGATTGGTATGAGAAGGCATGAACAATAATAATTGGAGAATATGGACTGATATTTGCAGAACGAATGGTCAAGATTGAGACAATTGTTTGATAGTTTGCAAATTAATTGTTTGCTGTATGGTAGTCAGATTTTAGTCTATAATTCTCGTGTCAAATAGATTCGATTGTCCCTACCCGTCTTCTTGGTCACTACATAACTAACTTCTAATTTAAATATATTTTGATCAAAAAAGAATTACATCATGGTTCGTCTGATAACCAGATATATAAAAAGGTCTCTTTATATTTTAAGTGTTTACTAAAGTTGGTACAAAATTATATTACTGATATTTTAAATGGATATTTTATAGGTATTTCATTCAATTGTTTAAAGATCCCCATCATAAATAACGAACTATACTTCCTTAAGAAAATACTTATCCAGAACGACTATCCACCGATAAAAAGGGGTGGAAATGGGTGAATAAGAAGTTCATTGATCGAACACCTTGTGAACACATTCGTTCTATTTGACAAAATCAATTTCCATCTTCATTTATATAACAGTTTAAAGTTCATCTACTTTTATTAAATTGTTTATCATGTAGCCAAACCCTAATCATTTTTTTAGTGATTTGAATATAACTTTACTGTCATTTTGCATTAAAAGGAATAGAGTCGGATATAATCTAATAGTTGACGTTACTATTTGCCTGAAGTCACAAGCTTTATAAGCAAAGATGGATAGTGGCTAGAAGTGGAATCCACGACGCGCGTTTCATCCTATTTGGAACTCGTCACCTGGATGTAACCTCATATCAGAGTTGATGTTCACTCTGGGACTTGAACCAAGTACCTTTCGATTCAAACGCCATCGCATTATCCACTCGGCTACTGAGTCATAATAGCCACTTGTTTGTGCAATGAGGTGAAGTTTAAATTCGCCTAATAAGCTAGCCACTATCCATCTTTGCTTATAATGCTTGTGAATTAAGGCCATATCAAGGCAATACGCACAGTATGCACATATGTCAATTAGAGACTTATTAGTTGTAGTCCTAAACATCAATGGGAAGATTCAAACAAACAATACTAAATGAAACGAAATTGAAATACGTATAATTAATAATCTTATATGGAATAAAGTGGTCTTGTAGCTGGAGAAGTTTTTATTATTTTTGTAAATTATTGAGTCTAAATATTGATTTATTTAAGTTTACATTTGAGACAATAAATTATTTGTTACGGTAAACGTTATACTTTCAAACCTTAGTAAGGTTTTCATAGTCAGCTGATATAGTTCTGTTTATAAAGCTTAATATATTAGTTGCTAAGCTAAAGGTGTGTAAGATATACATTTAAATTCTGTTAAAATTATTATATATTGTTAGATCATGCATTATATTGTTTTTATCTTTGGTGAGTGTGCAAACAAACAATGTATCCCTCTCGAATCCAAAGGTCACGTAATTTGCTGTACAGGCAAAGCCCTTTAACATTATTGTTTTCTTTCATCTAAATTATTCGAATCCGGATGTATTTCTGGACAGCCACAGCAACGACTACTTTCATTAGAATTGGGCTTTTCGAAAGCTATACAGCAATTGTTAAATGTATGTTTTAACGACCTTATTTTCAATTGTTTATCTTCAAAGGTTTCGTATTTTTCATTCGGTTTAATTACTGGCCTGAATATGCAATAATCCTTGTCTGTGCATTTCTATCATTTGTAACTTGAAATTAACTGACATATTCAGTGAAGTGTGGAGATTTTGCAGCTTTATTTTTTTAGTCATCAGTAATGGAATATTTATCAGCTGAATATAGATTCACATTAAACGTGTGTGTTTATGTTAATCTCTGAGTCACTATTTTCAGTCCATTTAACTCGCCTCATTCAGCAAAGTGTTTACGGAGTTATCTGATTAATCATTTCAAGAGATAAAGGAAACATAACATATGTTTCAATGTTTAGTTACTATTTTCATTATCATTGTAAAATCCATATGACTTTTTCAAGAACCCACTTATTTAGTTATCTTTTCAAAATATCAGCAAACTATTCATAGGTTCACATTTAGATTCTTATTTTGTTCATTGTAAAGAATGTCACATAATAATAGGTTATATATGTAATGTTACATGACATCATATAAGTCATATAATCAGAACGGGTTTTGTGGTGATTTTAATAATTTAATAGTTGAATTCATGAGTCAGTTGAAGCTAGACTACTATGATAAACCTGGAAGCATTGAACAGCCGTTTCATCCTAGTATGGGACTCCTCGGCAGTGCGCATCCATGATTCTGCTCGTGGGATTCAAACCCAGGACATATCGGTCTCGGGCGCGAACGTTTATTACTAAACTCATATCTCCCATTTATATACTGTTACATAATTAAAGCTGTCACTATATATCAAATTTTCTTCATTTTGTAAATGCTGATAAAAAAACTTATGACGTTTAAGCAAAAGCCTAAGTAAGGTACTTAAATTGGAAACCTCACTAAGATTACTTGTTTTTGAACCGTTATCATTAGAAAAAAAAGCAAATTAGTTTTCACAAATAAACTCATAGTGATGTTGGTGAAATATTTGCTATTTAAATTGGGCACTCATTGAAGATTTTTTAAATATCCTATTCATTTGCATTGGAAAGTTTTAACAAGTAAATAAAGAACAAATAGCCCAAGATTGGCAATACATGTGTTTTCAGTATAGAACGACGTTTTCTAAGATGTCTAGCTATGTGACAAAGAACGGTTAATCAATCTAACCTAGTAAGCGTTCTTATTATGGTTAAACTTGAAAACTTCAAATAAATAGGATATTCGATAGTCAGTTTATAACCATAGAATAATAAAACACTTACATTATCCTAATGAGTAGTGAACTAGATTTCTGACGTTTCATGTAGGTAAATTATTTTCAATACACTCTTGAAGTTTTGATTAGTAACTATACATAAGTATCAGGCTTTTATCATCATAGAAACTATTCCTTGATTTTTCGTGGTTGTAAGAATAAAAATGACTTTTTCAATACATCCTACCTTCTGTCTGTCTTCTGACCGTGAACTATCTCAGCTGCTTTGAATTTACTTCGTAGAATGAATAATATCCCGCTAGTTACTCAGTAGTTAATATTCTATGATATTAGTTGATGTGAGACGTATCTAACCACCCAACATCAGATCATTAGGTTGGGTTACTTTAATAAGCAGCTACAATTCAACTTAACTGACAGAACTAGGACTAGGCACACATGGTATTGTTCACTAATCCGTGATCAAACAGTACAATTCATTTTCAAGAACCTTAACAAAATTTGATTCACTTTTACATTTTCTGTAGGTTAACAATCTGTTTTACTGAAATCGTAATATTTGGAATGAATCAGTACTAATAACTATGCTCTTCGGTATGGACGTAATTTCAAAAACAATTTCCTCACTAAATTCTTGCAAACAGTACTTGAAAAGATGAAGTTCAAAAATATCTGGAACTTAGAAGCACTAGAAACATTATCGATGACTTTTGTAACGACTCATAAACTACAGATTTTTAATCATATGAGGGAGTTGTATAGTACTTGGTTCATTCTTTCGGTAACGTTTTAGAGTTGAGTATACGGAGGTTTTACCGAGGAACGTAATGACAATAAGTTCCGATTCATTTAATGGCCGATAAACTGCAATTTTATAATATATAATATGTACATACAATATCTATAGTAGAATTACTCAGTAAAGCAATATGTTAAACATATGTGTCTTCCCCAAAGTGAGTAAAGTGGACTTTTTTGACGAGTTAATATGACACAAACATCCTGTGATCGGTTAGTTGTGCCTTTCTGTAAATAGCCATGGAAGCTACACATCCATGCTAGAAACTTATTCAGTTGTACAATGATAGCCAAAGAATTTTAATGTTTTTCATAGAAACAACTGACTTGTCACTTTACTACAAATCATTCTGACCTTTATTACATGACCTTTTTAATTTACAAATAACACAATTTTGAAGTATATATGTTGTAACTGATGCAGTTGTTCACCATTTTTAACATATAACATCAAATTCATTATTTCATGCCTTATATTAGTCTTTGTAAAATATCACAATAATTATGGATTTGTAATTGTAGAGTCTGATGATGAAGTTATCGAAAACAAACGTTCACTTAAACGTTTCTAAGACATATCTAAGACATTATATTTAACAATACCTTCTTATTGTCAAGCATACATAATACTATCTATTTCAAGTAATCATTAATATCAGAAGGGATCGTGGATGCTCACTGCTGAGGAGTCCCACGATAGGACGAAACGGCCATCCAGTGTTTTCAGGTTTTCCATGGTGGTCTAGCTTCAATTAACTCATGATCTCAATTATTAATGCCACAAACTTATCTTTAAATTGAATTAGCTGATCTATGGCAATAATGAATAAAATACAAAGATCATATTGTATTATTCACTTTTATTTATTATAAACTTAATATTTATTGTTAATGATGGATCTAGTCAAGATAAAGGTATTTCATTCTATTCAAGCTACTATGATTGTAACACGCAATATAGAAATGACATAATTGACTATTGAATTCAGATTCAAAAGTTTTAAGATTTCTATTTTATTTTAAATACAGATTTCTAAGTCTTTTATGATCATTTAATGACTGATTTATTTTAAATATTTATTATTATAATAGTAACTAATCTTTTAAATGGATTTAAATATTCATCTACTTATAAAACCGACTATTAGTTTGCTTGAATATTTCAATGGGAAATCGTAGAATCAAATGTTCTGACTATTGAGTTGTAAAGTGTACCATGATGCATAAAATAGAAAGGTATTAATATAAACGCTACGGACCAGTTCAAGATATTCATATACATTGATATAATCAGTATTGTTGTTGGTAGAGTAACCATCATCAATCGTTTGTGAACTTTTATGTTATAGTCTAAAATTAGTCTAAATGTCAGATTATTATTATTTCTTTTTGCTTATATGCGTGTCAAGTTTAAATGAGATTTCAGTTGCACCAGATCAGCAATTCGATTTTAGATAACATCTATTTTATACCGTCATTCTTACTGTTTTCCATTTTTCTCTTTACCGACCACTTTGTGCTAAAGTAAGCAGTGATAAGTTTGACCATGTAGAGCAATTTAAAAATTTTTTTAACATTTTACTGGTAAATAGTTATTATCAGTTATTAAGGGGTTTTAAAAATTTCTTAATGTAAAATATGATCAACACGTTAAGCACTTAAGGGATTTAAAGTGTGTCTGGAAAATAACTGATTGGAAATTTACACATGAAGGCACTGAAAATGTGGATTTATTCTCATCATCATTACTATCACAACCTAATCAGATAGTGGGAACAGTAAACATGGTATGTTAACGAATGACAAATTGAGTGAAACAACTATGTTTGTCAGTAATCTTTTAGATTTTGTTGACTTTTTAAGATTGTATTGTGGATCGATCTTAGTCAAACATTAATTAAAACTGTGGATCGCTAGATTGTTAATGAATCCAAGTATAGAACTTTTCATCAGTATGTAGCAACCACACAAATATGAGTCAAAACCAGAACCTACATGTCTTAAACAATCACGCAATCACCTTCTGGCTAACACTTTTAACTTCAATAACTTTGTGATATAGCATAACCATTTTCAGACTAATTGATGCATAACTACCTCACGTGCCATAGTTGAACTTCACCGGTCAAGAGTTCTCATTAGAACTCCATGAAACACTTCTCAAAATTATTATTCCCTAGAGCGGGTTTGTAGGGATTGGTAAATTTGGATGCCAGGTCAGTGGTCTAGAGGTTTTCAATGGACATTTAACTAAGATCAGTTTATGA
Organism: Schistosoma mansoni; assembly: GCF_000237925.1. Lineage (NCBI taxonomy): Eukaryota > Metazoa > Platyhelminthes > Trematoda > Strigeidida > Schistosomatidae > Schistosoma > Schistosoma mansoni. Next base: position 3,917,151 of record NC_031497.1, read on the forward strand.
TGTTATCAATAAAATAACTAATTTTTGTTCAAAATATAACATTTTAATCATTAAATGATTATCCCTCGTATTAAGTCTGCAAAAGAAAAGATCATTTCACTTTAGTTATGATCATTTAAAAAACGATCATTTTACTTTGTCAATGAAAAGTTTAGGAAGGAAACTAACTAAAATATTAAAAGCAAAAAAGATCGATTTCTTCATTAAAGATAAAATCGGAGTTTCTTTACAATTTAAAACTACTTATTCTAAGTGAATTTATTTTGTATTGTTTTTTTGAATCTGCTAATTGATGTTTAAGACTGCAATTGATCAGTCTCTTATTGGCATATGTGCATTGTGTTCGGATTGCCTCGATATTGCCTTAAGTCACAAGCATTATAATCAAAAATGGATATTGGCAAGCAGTGGAATTTAAGACGTATGTTTCGTTTTATTCGGAACTCGTCAGCTGGATGTGCCTGCATCCTAGAGTTGATGTTCACTCCGGGATTCCAACCCAATACCATTCGCTTCAAACTCCATCGTGTCAAGTAAACATGAACTGAACAATATTTCATATCTCACTCAGTTTATTCTCTATTTCATTATTATTGACAATAAACATAAACATAATTGAATAAATAAAAACCTACTTTTCCAGACATCAATAGTCGTAATACCAATAATGATGTATTCTGTTGAATATTTTCATTTTCACCATGTGTGTTTATTGTTGTAGTTGTTGATGTAGATGTAGATGACAATGATGATAATATAGTTGATTTATCAATTATTCCTTGAGATGATTCATCTAATAGAGAATTAGATTTTTCAACTCCTATCATCTCTAATCTTTTACCTAATTCATTTTTATCATTATAATTATTATTATTCATTGTAATATGATTTGTGTTAATTGTTGAAAGTAATGGATTCTGTGCAGTAATATGATTGTGATTATGATTATTGTTATTACTTATATGATTATTAGAGGTATATAACTTATCACATGATATATGTGTTGCTTGTAATGGTAAATTTATTGATGTAGGATATGTATGATATGCATTCAATATTGAGTTAGCATCATTTGGTTGAACATAACAAAATGATTCTGCATTATGTGGATAATTAACATTTGTATAATATCCATTAGTAAGAGTTATTGGTGGACAATAAGGATTTTGTCCATTTGGTTGTTGTGCTGTAAGCATTAAACCTGTTGAAATATTTGATGGATTCCCAGGTCCTAATGGATTTGGATGTGGTAATAAAGCTGTATGAAAAGTGGAATAGGGTATCATATCGAAATTATTTGGTATGATATCACCTGACATTCCGACTTTATAAGAAGTTACAACACTTGTTAGTGCCATTCAAATAGAATGGCCTAAATAAGTCAATAATTGGTTATGAATTGATTGAATGTCTCTATATAAAAAAAAATAAGAAAGAAAGGTTTATCAAACATACTGATTTTTCATGAAACTCGAGTAAGTAAGGTTTATTTAGTAAAACAGAATTGAAATAAAAACTTTAATGGAAAACATTTTTATCATTATAGGAAGTATAAATTAGTTCTACATTCACAACTTTACTCGCTATATCATTTTTATCTAGAAGTGAGTTTTTCACAGCACTCATTTTATAGTTGAAATCATGAGTCAATTGAAGCTAGACCACCATGGAAAACCTGGAAGCAGTAGAATATCGTTTCGTCCTGTTGTGGGCCAGCTCAGTGGTCTAGAGGTTAAGTGTTCGCGCGCGACACTAGTAGGTTCTGGGTTTGAATCTCGAGAGGCGGGATCATGGGTGTGCACTTCTGTTGAGTCCCACAATACAATGAAACGGCCTGATTCGCAAAACACATAGTTATTAATAATTCTCAATAGTTGTAAGACGTAGAAGCATAAATTGAACTTCATCATTTGCTAAGGATGTACATTTTCTTCTTAGAATCATCAGATATGTATTAAAAGTATTACTCACCTTATAAATATTCAGCTGGCTAGTAATGATGGTTAAAATATTTATTATCTTATGAAGAATCAATTCAATTGACTGAGTGATTCGATTAATTTTTTTTGCAGAAAATAATTAATCAGTAATTCATTTAATACGCTTTGACAGCCTGTCTGAAACTGATACTCATCACCATCTTACTGTAATTACTTCATGTGTTATGACAGTCAGTTTAATTAGTCAAAGAAAATTATATTCATTTAGTTCTTATATTTTATAATTGGATCACATCAATAGGTTATTTAGTTATGTTTTGATTATAATTAGAGAGGGATTTTGTGGATACTACAGTAATTGAATAATTGAATTTATGAGTAAATTGAAGTTAAACCACTATCGAAACCCTGGAAGCACTGGAAGGCCATTTCGTCCTAGTAAAAGCCACACATTAACACCGTTAGATGCCGACCAGCTCAGCGGTCTACAAGTCGCGGGTTCAAGCGCGAGACAGATAGGTCCTAGGTTCGAATCTTGCGAGGAGGGATCGTGGATGCGCATTAATGAGGAGTCCCATACTAGAATGAAATAGCTGTCCAGTGCTTCTAGGTTTTCCATGGTGGCCTAGCCTCAATCGACTCATGAATTCAGCTATCCTGTGATCGTCAAAACATTTATAAAAGTTAAAAAATAATTCTCAAATCCCATCCTACTGATATAAATATCATTCAAGTAATATTTATGGAAAAAACAAACCGACCATATTGCTATAAAATAAACAAACGGAACGTTTATACCTTTATATATTACGAATACTTAATGTTATCAGAAGTAAAATACAACTATCCATGTTTACTGTAGAGTAAAATGAAGCAAACAATGATTTTTATTTGTTAAACAAATGAGTCTCCATTTGATTTCAGTTATGATGGAAACTGAGAACAAAAAAATCGGAGAGAATATCTTTTTTTGGAAAATGAATGTTCATTAATGGATCAAAGGACATTTTTTAAAACCTAACTTAGTGTATCTAATCCTAGATTACCGAATTTCTAGGTGAATTGATCGAAGATAATTATTTTCCATTTTACAATAGAATAAATATACAATAGGGATAGATATATGAAATATATACATACTTCTAACATTTAAACTATAGATATCTAAAAATTAATTAGCGTTGAATAATACACTAAATCTTTATAGTATCAATATTCAACAGATAATTTTAACTTATCGTTAGAACTTAGATGACTGCATGATCTATCAGTCTCTCCGGTGATGTGTAAACCTACTTCATTTCAAATTATTTAACTTAAATACTCATGTTTGTACCATACTCAAAACTAAGTCATCAGCTGACCTCTTTATATGAACAAATAATAGATTAAGCTTCAATAGTTTAATAATGAAAATGAGTCAAAATTAACTTTTAGCCAATAGATGATAAATTATACATATTACTGGAACGATGCCCCCAAATGCCAAGGGTAGGGAGATTCCGTTCTCCATCTCGAAATACTCTCACATGACCACATGCATACAACCACTGGCAGGGAAGTCCTACTCACTGCCTTCTCGTGGCGTTACTGTTGTTTACGAAATTGAGAGGACGAAAAGCGAATGTCCGGTGCTTTAACCGGATTGGAGGACACGGAAAGTCCACCTAGGGGAGTTGGGAAAACCCTGATTTCAAAGCAATGGTGCACATAGGCTCCAAGGTCCTTAGAAAACTAATGGCGTATGAATCAATTGTTGGTCACCGGCCACCATGGGGCTGCATCTCCTGATGTTGCTCTACTGCCTTGAGGATCAGACCTATAGATTGAAGGCTCCGGGTGTGGCCCCCTAAGAAAACTACCTGCTTTGATCTGAGCACCCAAGTAGTATCACAACCCACATACAAATCAAGTGAATTGTGTGGCACATATCTATTCTGTGTCCCTTTGTACCAATATTTATATGTTCAAATAATAATAAGAAGGAGAATAAAAGAACTAGTACATTTTGTTCATTTGAAAAACTAATCAAAATTTTGTAATTCTGTCAACGTTTAAATCTATGCTTCATTTTCAAAAACACAATTGATAGTTATTTCTAGGAACTCTTAGGGTTTTTTTTCATTATCTAATTTGTATTTTTCTCTTACAAGAAATGGATGTTTTATAAATTCATAAGATTTTATGTCTAGAATTCACTCATTCTTTACTTGACTGAATTCGATTAATGTTATTAAAAGAGTATATATACATATATACAGAGAGAGAGAGAGAGATAGAGGGATGAAGGTTGTTTATATATTTCACTGAATAATAGACTTCCTTTTCATTTAAATATAAGCAACAATATATATATTCATACAATTTGTAATACCAATATGGAATAGAGCTTTAATGAATTCAAAACAATCTATAACTAATTAACCAGCTGCGGTTCTCATTATTAAATTAATTAAAGTAATCAAATAAATAAGAACTTTGATTATATATAACTTAAAAACCAAAAACAATCAATAATTATTCACTAAGCGGGAAAATTGCGGTAAATAATCCATAGGTAGGAAGTAACTTACCTCATACTATTCCTTATTATATAATTGATGAAATATTTTCCTAGTGTTTATTGAATTTACTCAAATGATTTAATTGTTAGAATGAGATTCACAAGCTCATAAATTTAATATTTAAATGAAATATCAAAATAGACTTTATTTAAAGTCATTAGAATAATAGTAGTATCTCTACTATTATTCCTATTCATGGACTATGAACTTAACTGATGTACAACAACGACAACAACAACAAAATATGTATGAACATAATGAAATGAATCAAGTGTTGTTATATACTTTTTTTTATATTTTTATCATCTGACTGAATTTATTCAAAAAAAAATAAGTGAGCAACCTTTGAGCAAATAAACAAGTATAGATATTTTGTTTATATATTGTAGAAACAAAAAGATAATCGAAATAATAATTAATGAATATATGAATCAATGTTATAAACATCAACTCTGAGATGCAGGTACATCGAGCTGACGAGTCCCAAATAGGACATAACGCGCGTCCTGGATTCCACTGCCAGTCACTATCCATCTTTACTTACAATATTATGAATAGTTTGTTGGGAAAAAATTTTTTTTGGTTTATTTCTCAAATTATTATACTGAAATACCAATAGAAATGTCTTTTGCTGAATTATATAACCTATATTAGTTGTCTCCTAACGATACGGTAAACAAATAAATGTTTCAAAATTGTTAAAATTCTGTAAACGATAGCCAAGTGTAAGGATGGCTCGTTGGCAAACTCAAGGAAGCTTCAAGAAGCCTAGAAAGAGCCGAAGACATTCCATCCAACCACCGCTAGAAGAATATTCTAGAATGTCGACGTGTAGCTCACTTTTGGATGAATAAGAAGGCCCTCCTATGTGCCTATTGGCTAACCGAAATGATGATTTATTTTCAGTCAAAAAACTATAAATACATAAGATTTTTGTACTATATTTGACACTGTTTTGGGAATAACATTCCTACTTAATAGTGTTCTCTCTTCTTATTTTGCGACTTAAAAGGGTTCTAGTGCTCGAGTGCTCAAGTATTACGCGACATACTAAGAATCTAAGTTCGAGATATAACACCAAGAAACTATTCATTGTAAAGTGATTAGAAGTAAAGAGATGAAGAAAAGAAAAGGGGAAGGAAGTATAGTAGTTATTGTGATTGTGTATGAATAAATATAATATAAATTCAATTCATAATAATGCTTATCTCCTTTTATACAGTACTCATATTAATAATAATATTAATAATGAAGACTGTTTAGATTTCATGTTATTTATAGTTTTCCAAAAAGCAGTTTATAAGCAAAATATTAAAGTTTAATTGAGTGTTGCTGATGGTTTTACTATGAAAGGACTCATTCAAAAGAAAGTAGTTGTCAATTTATCGTCACTATTATAATTTGATCATTTCATTACTCGTTTATTGATTTTTCATCTTAGTTTTTCTAAATTAGTAATGTTATACACTTGGGAAATAACCTTGTGTTCATTGTTTTTTTCCTCATTTATATATTTTTCCAGACATTAATAGATACTTGAAACCTTCCATTAGTTATGGAATAATATACATATTTTTCTAATTTCTTTGTTCTAGGTGGTTTATTTCTCATTGCCTTCTACACCTTCTAAAGTGTTATCATCATTATTATTACATTATTCAGTAGTAACCACAAACTAGTAATTTGATTAAGATATTAAACAAGTGACTAGACTATAGGATATCATAAGGAATTTCCATCAGTAAGCTTCAGCTATTGCTATTTATATATATCTTATTTTCAAGAGGCGTTTTCCAATAGGATTATAAGCATAGATTGATGGTGGCTAGCAGTGGGATCCAGAAGGCGCTCCATTTCTTCCCAATTAAGACTCGTCAGCTGGATGCTTCGCATCCCATAGGATTCAGATGATGCAAGAACTACCACAGTATAAAATGATACTATTCACCATTAATTTATAATCAATGTCTTTATCAAATGTTATTCATCAAAATATAAAAAAGGATTGTATTAGATATTGTCACTCAATATATATTGAACTCAATAGTGCACAATGTAATTTACTTATGCTAAATGAAATTAATCATCATTGGTAATTTATTAAGACAAAACTTTGGCTTACATATTCTTCTATAATTTACAGTATACATTGTCTTTAATTATTTACTAGTGAAATAATGGTATTTTATATTTAAACCAATTAGTCCTTTTGATAAATTTCGATAATGCAATAAGAAGACAAAGATTATTAGAACTATGTGATAGTATATTAGCACAATACATTTCGAACGATCTGATCACACATATACTTGTTAAGAACATTTATATATAAAAATGAAAGGTCAACTAGACTAGTAATGGGGGAGGGTAATAGTAGACAAGGATAATAATAATAATAATGTATTGTGCTAATATAGCACATAGTTCTGATAATCTTCGTCTTCTTATTACACTATCGGTATTTTATATGTTTAGTTTATAAAAAGATATTGGAAGAAACATTTCTGTATCATTCTTAGTCTCCACAAACATCAAAATCTTGTTGAATGAATATTTTCTTTTCGTTTTATCATTAAAATCTGTATAGAAAACTTTTTTGTAAACTTAATCTGATGACATTTTCACCAGTTCATAAGTTTGATAAACTTACTGTAGTTTGATTAGAATATTTAACGTGGTTGAATTGAAAAAAGCGACAAGTCCATAACGTATAGTATTGTTCATGTCTGAACTTCAGTCATTGCATTATCATTTGATGCAATATTAGATTTCAACAGAATTGTTTATCAGTAGAAAGCAATCGTTGATCTATAATTTAAATATTTTAACCATTGATGAGACTATAATTTATGGATGACTTTTGAGCGGCTCTAGACTGACCTTGAGAGTGTCCACCTAATAACTAGGATTAAATGAGGGTTATAAACCGGTGTAAGAAATTCGAATTATGATTTACAGTTTATGGTTAAGTTTAGGAATTAGATCAAGGGTTTTCATCACATAATTACATCGGCTATAATGCCGAAAGTCTATTTAGCCAAACAGATGAGTAAATTTCGCGCCGAACTCCGAGACCTGTAATATTACACTTGATTGGTTCGTACATAAATTATAGCCTGAGCATGTTTTCATTATGATCTTATAACATCTTAATTAAATTAATTTCTATAATATTTTTTTAAGTCAATTTAATGAGAACTGTTTATAGGTGATGAAATTATTCTTATTTCACTAAAACGTTATTTGGTAATATATATTTGTTCAATAATTGAGATCATGAATTACTGAAGCTAGACCACCATGAAAAACCTGGAAGTACTGAACAGCCGTTTCGTCCTATTGTAGGAATCCTCAGCAACCGCATTCACGATCTCGCCTCGCAAAATTCCAATCTAGGACCTATCATTCTCATGCGCGAGCGCTCAACTTCTAGACCACCTAGCTGGTCGACATCCAACGTTGTTAATGTCTAACTTCAACCGATTCCCGGAATTGAACGATACATCCAAGGTTTGAATCTCGCGAGGCGGGATTTCGGATGTTCACTGCTGAGGAGTCCCACAATAGGACGAAACGGCTATCGAGTGCCTTCTCCATGGCGGTCTAGCTTCAATTGATTTATGATCTCAACTATTGAAATTACTGTAACATCCACAAAACCTCTTCTAATATATATATATATATATATATATATATATAATTAATAGGAGCTATCAATCATTGAAGAAACACGTAAAAATGATCTTCAAAAAATCTTTCATATGTCGTGATAGATATTCCAAACACTGTTTGTAAATCAACCTTCTAATAAAGTCAACTATAGTTTAAAGACTCAAGTATAAGATAAAATCTGTAATACATGTTTCCTTCCTCAACTAATTTATGATGTAATATAGATATTCTCCTATGGTAAAAGAAACATTAATTTCACTACCAAAATAGAACTATTTACCAGAATATCGAGACCAATGCATCAAGTTCATTTTTTTCTCTGAACTTTACTTCATTGATTTATAACTGGTTCAAATAGAAAACATAAAACAGAACTACAGTTTATAGTCTAGATTAATTTTTTCACATCCAGATCTGTTTAATTTTAAGTAAGTTTATAAACAAAGTAATTTCATAATCAAAGTGATCATGTCTTTGTTACTAGTTTAGGCAAAGTTACTTTTGAATACTGAAACCACATGATTACGTAACAATATTAGTATGATAAATACATAATAATAAATTATTCTAGAGGTTTAAAAATCTTCATCTTCAGTACGTGGATTAAATTTTATCCAATTGATTCACCTTTGATTATTGTTTGTTTATTAACATGTCTGTATTCATGATAGATTAATTGATTTCAGTAATAGGTTTTACTACACATGATTATAATCTAAAGGAGTGATATATTATGAACAATACTGAATGTTCTCTCAGTGATGATTTTGAACTTTTCAGAAGTATTCAAGAGGGACATGATAATAATTACATCTACGGAAAAATGATTTTTAGGACTTTGATTTATTCTTAAATCATTATTTTTAATGGTTACGGTTTTCATAGGATAAGCGAATGATTATTACCCTTCAAGAAACTAAATTTTTGATTCTTGAACTAATAACTATCGTATTTTGTTTCCGCTTGAGTTTGAAGAAAATATTTGTCTTATCCCAAATATTGGATACCATAATGAATAAAAACGTAGCAGAATCAGTATAGTACAGTTTTCATGCAATGAGTGGTCTAGTTTAATTCCATTTCTTTATTATGTGAAGTAACGGAATTTTCTAGACTAAAATATTATCTTAAGATACCATGGTGAATGTTTTCACTGTCTGTTTATGACATTTTGGTCGAGATTAATAAAAGGATGAACAATATAGGACTCCTCAGTAGTTCACTCCTACGATCTCGCACGTGGGACTCGAACCACGAACGTTTAGTCTTGTTAGCGAACACTGAACCTCTAGACGACTGAGGATTCATCGGTGTTAATGTATAACTTCAATTGATCTTATGAAACCTTTCATCATTGTCTGAGGTGGATAACTGTTTCCACCCTACACGGGTTGGACTCCACTGGTCACGGCTTTATAATAGAACATTAAGAAATCCATCTTGAAGCTAATCACCAGTGAGAAAATGACTATTGTTAGTACAGGGTCGTGGATGCGTGCTGCTACAAAGTCCCATGCTAGTACGAAACGGTTATATAGTGCTTCCAGGTTTTCAGTGGTGATCTAGCTTAGACTAACTTATGGATTCAACTGTGACAATATCAAAATCTCCACAAATCCCCATACTGATCATTATTTGATTAGAAATTTTTCTTCTTTTTGATGGAATTTCGCAAGTCATATATATATATATATATATCCGAAAGCAGGTATTTACTCACTTTCTGAATAAGAGTTTACTCAAGAAATACATTATTCACATAAAATACGAGCATAATGTTCATTTGAAAGAACTGAACGATAATACATAACATAAAGAAAACACATCTTATACAAGTGAATCGGATTCTTTGAAAGAAGCTAGTTTTTCTGTAATTTGACATTATAATATTATACAATCTTTTATATACGCAAAAGTAGAAATACAACTATTCAGTGGTTGTTTGAAAACTCAACCATTAGGATTTGGAACCTTCAACATTTTCTTATTTAGAATAGTCCTATAAAATAAGTTGGTTAAGATTTTGCGAATAACATTTCATACATTTTTCCATAAAGTTTATATTATTTTTTTTAACCTTGTTCACTATACTAAACTGCATCCCTTTTACTTAATAACTTCATTTGTATTTATCGTTATTTAAAACTAACAGATGATAGTTTTGATCAGACACCCTTGTATATTATCTAAATTTAATGTCTATTTTAACACCAGTATATCTTTAAAAGAAAAGGTTCCTGAAACCAACCACAATAGGATGAAACGGCCATCCAGTGCCTTCAGGTTTTTCATGGTGGTCTAGTTTCAATTGAATCATGGTCTCAATTACAAACTAAACAGTCATAAAGCAAAACAAACATACTGATCCTTTCTTATGTAATATTGAACTTGGTAAATAATCTAATAACAAACTATTTTTCTGGTATTTTTTCTATGATTATAGAAAGTACAACATTCGATGAATTACTACTAAAATTACTAAAATTCCTAGAATTAACCCTGTTTACGTTCAAAGAATAAACCTGTTCAATGGAATATATATATGTATATATACTAAGATCTGGAAATAGCTTATATTTGTATATGGCAACGTATTTTGTATAGGATTAATTGAAAAGTATGTATGGATTAATAACTATTTATTTATACATACATATACATTCGGTACATTTATACCCAGATCAACATTTGACATTTAATCTGAATTGAAAACTATATTGATTATGTATTGATCCCTATGGTATGTTTTATCCACAGATTTTAAAAAAAATAGTCACTAATGATGAAACATTTGAAAAGATATAAAGATTTACAAGTACTGGAAAAATTTGAAGCACTAGTGAGTTAAAATAAACCGTTTGGAGAAATATTATGAATAAATTTTCGGTGAACATTTTGATACATCAGGGAAAGTAAGTCAATAGAGATACAAGTTCACGTTCTCATTGTTCACTTGTAATAAGAATTGAAGTAAACTGTGATAATAAAATCTATTTCTTTAATGTTCTGTTCTAAATTCACGAAGATAATCCCTTCAGTAGAAACAAATCTAGAAATGATTCATTCATGTTAAAATAAACAATTCTTCAGCTTATTAATCCCATGATAAAGGAAAGCTTATGAATTATGTAACTACAGTAAAATGAATCTGCTTGTACGACAATATACAAAAAAGTAGATTTTTATATACGACCCATTTATTAAAACACATTTCGATTTGATACATTCAATAAGAAATATACATGAGATACACAAAATATCAAAGGCAATGATAATTCCTAAAAGGCAATACTCCTCAATCGTTAACTCAACTGAGCCATAATCTAAGCAGTAGGACAAACAATATCCTGTTTACGCTCTCAGCTTTTGTTATTTTGTGCCATAACAGAGTAAACTGAACAGATTATCTAGGTTTGTAATATCTTATTTTATGTCTATCAGTTAAGACGCTCTTGTGAAACTGTAGTAGACGAGGACACAGCCGAGGACGACTGAATATATTTTAACATAGTACAGAATATCTTGATAAAATCTGAGAGGCATACAGTAAATTCTTCATTTGCAAAATGTCAATCAATCGTCTTCGAGTCGATTGTTCCTTCGTTTACACATCCATCACTCTCTGTTCTCGTTCTCTTCTCTTTGATATTCTTAACCTCCTGCCTTCAAGCATTTCCCTGTCGAATGGTGATGCTTACTACTTATATCTGTCAACGTCAGAAAAATCTAGGATAGAAATAAATCTATGTAACGTGTTTCTATTCAATATTGCATATTTAACAGCTATTTTGCTGGTTATTTTGGAAGAAGAAGTTAAAGCGATTTTCAATCCAGGAAAGAGATAACACATTTTCTTTTAAATTCACTAAGGGTGAAGTTAGGATAGCAAAATCCGAAAATCAAAGTGCTCATACTAAGATGTTCACTTGAAAATATTTGAATGTTTAAAAACAAATTGTAGGCAGACAATAATGATAAGAGTTAAAGTCGCTTTCACAAATATGTAGTTCCATTATGTGAATATTACTTACGATACGATATATTATTGAACCAACTTTATTTAAAACTTATTCCAGTCAGCATAATTAGATGGAATGAGGCGAGTAGTGAAACCCAGACTGAGAGTTTTGTCCTATTCGGGATTCGTCGGACGAATGTGTTTGAATTACAAGACTGAAGGGGCATATCGGGACTCGAACGTAGAACTTTTTCCGTGTTAAACGCCAATAAGTTATCCACTTGTTTAATGAATCCAGATAGCCACTCTTTTGTGTAACGGGTATAAACTTCAATTTGGATTATATTGCTGTTAATATTTTGATTGAAGTTTGGTCAGTCTTGAATTATATTCAACTGAAAAGTCCCAAATAAGACAAAATTAGCGTCCTGCATTAGACTTCTGGCCACATTCCGTATATTCCAAGCAAATTACTTTATAATAGTTATATCAAGTCAGACCACACAGGGTTCACATATACCGATTAAGATTTATCAGATCTTAACATATTAACAATGAGATAATCTTATTAACTACAAAGGAAATTAACTTCAGTTAGGCCTGCATAAATTAAAAAAATTAGAGAAATCAGATGCAATGTATGAATATATATGTTTGGTTTATAACTGATTTGTTGAATTTCCTGTAAGATAGTAAGTCTCAACATGGTTAACTAAAAAAGCACATAATAATGTATGCCTAAATCTTATACCAAATTAAATCTTAGCTGTGCAGTATCATTTAGTTTACTCCATGTTTTACCATTTGATTTAGGATTTTGATCATAACAGTCCACATATTGAGATTAAACAAAATGATTTCTTGAATAGTAAACAGTTTTTTTTAAATATTGAGCTGGAGAACGTATAGAGACCAGGAAATGTCAAACAGCTTTAACGGTAAGCACCTATGATTCTTTCAACCAAAACAAAAATCTAAAATTCTTGCCTTTATTATAAGTGGGTCACTGTTTGACTACTTAGTCAAAGTCGATTGTTTTTCATTTAAGGAAATAAAAAAAGAAACTTTCTACAAACAACAAGATTTATATTCTGATTATTTTGTTAACGAATCAACAATAAATATACAAAACCGTAATGTCAAAAGACATAGATTAAAGAAAGACGTAGTGTAACTGTTGTCCAACAATTTGTAATTCAGATAATCATCATACTTTCTAAAGAGAAATAGTTAGAATGAAAAACAGCATGACATTTTATCTAACCCACATATATATATATCACATTTGTATGGGCTTATTCATTGTACTACCATTTGAACGACATATGTTAACATTTATATTTACCCATTTTTTTTTAAAAAAAGAATAAATTTTCCATTAGAAACACACTAAAAGTGTATTATGCTTTACTTAACTTCCATATGATATCCCATCATTATACTTCCAGAAAGTTATATGTATATATATGCTTAATTAAGTGAAACTATCCTTTTGACTTTTAACATACTATTTCCTTTAATTATTGCCAATTGTTATACTCAACTATGAATTATTGGCTTACGTATTTAATGGAAATAGTAAAGTGAAGATATTCATTCGTATTATAGAAATATTCCAGTTTTCATTTAGTACATTTGAGACTACAAAGAAACACAAGGATACTGTAGTGAACGAGAATACAAGTGAGGACAATCGAATGTATTTGATAAATAATTACAGAACATCTTGGTAACATCTAAGAACCATACACAAATACTTCATTCGCAAAATGTCAGTCAATTGTCTTCGAGTTGATTGTTCTTTCGTTTACACATCCATCACTTTCTGTTCTCGTTCTCTTCCTGATCTTCTTAACCTTATGCCTCTAGGAATTTCACTTTGGTAATACATACTAGTTATATCTGTCAACATCAGTAGCACACACCACAATACTATACTAAAAATAATTTCGTTAAATTTACAAGAAGACGTAACAATTTGATATTTAAATTCATTCAGTAATGTTTGTTTGAATCTTCCCATCGATTTGTTAGGACTGTAACTGGTCAGTCTCTCATTGGCATATGTGTATACTGTCCATCTCTGCTTACCATGCTTGTGAATTAAGGCTATATCGAGGCATTACGCACAGTATGCACATATGCCAATTAGAGACTGACCAGTTGCAGTCATAAACATCAATGGGAAGATTCAAACAAACAATACTGAATGAATTTAAACTTCACCCCATTGCACAAGCAAGTGGTTATCAGGACTCAGTGGCCGAGTGGATAACACGATGGCGTTTGAAGCGAGGGTACAGGGTTCGAGTCCCAGAGTGAACATCAACTCTGAGATTCAGGCACATACAGCTGACGAGTCCCAAATAGGACGAAACGCGCATCCTGGATTCCACTGCTAGCCACTATCCATCTCTGCTTAATTTGATATTTTCTATTACGGTACATTTTATATTGACATGTTTTAGGACTGGATAATAAAAATATGGAATTGTTCTAAGATATTTATTTTTAGGCTAATTTTCAACAAAACTGTATATGTGCGACACATTTTGTAAATCTACTTTTAAGTTAAGTTGAATATGATACGCAATTGAATCTAGATAGTGTGTTTTGATTGGTTTACACCTTTGAACTCTTTATGTACCAACACTCTACTGTATATACAACTACAATTCTTAACATGAACAACAGTAAAATGCATAACTTACAGATTATTATACCTGTGTCGTATAAATGTTGGTCGATGTAATTTCGTAAATTACACGACTAGGATTACTTCTTACTATGACAAAGTTTTTCATTGAGTCAGTCTTGTATTTTTTTGATAAAGCTAAATAGTCTGTTATCTGGAAAACTATCATGTTCGTGGAACTAATTTACTCATTTTTATTATTAATTTAATCACCATTGTATGACATTGTAATTTGTTCGACTGATATTCAAACTCTCCTTTTAGTCATCACATTTCTACTTAATAAACATTTTCACTAATACTATGTGTTGTGAAAGTATAAAACAAAACTTAATTTTTTCCTTTTACGATTAACTTTGTCTTTTAGAGTACATGTCTGGCAAGGTATATATTCGTTCTGAAAAAATCTCGAAATTCATAAAACAGATAACATTTATAAGCAAAGATGGATAGTGGCTATCAGTGGAATCCAAGACGCGCGTTTTGTCCTATTTAGGACTCGTCAGCTGGATGTACCCGCATCTCAGAGTGAACATCAACTATTTTTGTGTTGAATAGTCACTACACCCCAGATGGATTGATAAAAATTCTAATGAACAATCAGGTTTCATGAATTCGAACCATATCAAAAACAAAACAAGTGTCTTAAGTGGCTCTAGATGATTATCATATTATATTGTGGTGTGATTATTAATGGAAATGCGAACAATTACATTTCAAATAAGTGGTTGAAAGGTATCTGGCTTTACTGTGAGACTTATGAGTCTTGGATTCAATTTTGTGCTTCAGACAAGGAATAAACAAGTATCACATACACTTTGATTTCAAATGATCCTCTAACTAACTTCGATCTACAGTGAAAATTATCTTCAAATGGAATTAATCAACAATGATCATTGGAAAAAGGCAACTTTAATTATTGATTATTTCACCCTAAACTTATTCGATTGATTGCAGATAAAAAGGTTTTCTTTCAAACATAAAAATGTTAAGCGGTAGAAATGATTAAAAATTTTTCATTGTTTTAAATGACTCCCTTGGATAATTGTAAGTATAATTATTCACAGAATTCTTTTTGGGTGACCTCTTTCACAAGACTAATGAAGTGAACCTTCTTTTTTAACAGGTCATTGTTATCAATAGTTAGTGTTATTTTATTTCAAATTTGATGAATAATAGCGCTAATTTGATTTATGATTCCTTGTATAAAACAAAAAAACTTAAAAATTAGTCTGATTTATCTTTATCTTGAAAAAGAAAACTGATTAAAATGTAGTTAGAAGATAATTTATTATAAATTTTTCTCTCTAGAGAAATTATAAATTAATTGTTAAATTCATGAGCCAATTATAGCTAGACCACCCTGGAAAACCTGGAAGTACTGGAAGTTCGTTTTTGTCCTAGTATAGGGCTCCTCAGCAATGCGCATCCACAATCCCACCTCTCAAGATTCGAACTCAGAACCTATCAGTCTCGCGCGCGAAACACCTAACCTCTAGACCACTGAGCTGGTCGGCATCCAACGGTGTTAATGTTTAACGTCAACCAATCCACGATATTGCACGACCGTTCACAATTGTTTTCAGTGAGTCACTGCTTCACAACAGACCTGGTTAAACTCCACTGGACATAGCTTCACATTAGAAATTCAGGAAATACATCTTGAGGTCATTTTCTAGTGTGCACATGATGGTTATTATCAGAAGAGGGTTTTGTGGAGATTGTAGTAGGTTATTAGTTCAATTCATAAGCCGATTAAATTACCATACTAGGATGAAACGGCTGTTCAATGCTTCCAGGTTTCTCATGGTAGTCTACAATCTCCACAAACTCCCATTCAGATATTAATAAAAAGTGTCATTTGTTTTGTGAAAAGTTGAATGTTTAGCAAGAGAATCTTTCATTGTATCAAGAAGACATTAATAATATTCCAGTGATCATTTCTACGATATGGAAAGTGTAATACTTTTTCAGAAATAAAGTATTGTATATTGATATTTTATGAAGTGATGCAAGTAAATGCGAGTTAGTCATAACCATGTGAATACCGATGTGGAATTTTGACAACCTTAAATTTGGATGATTAAAAAAGTATGAAACTTAAACATTTGAAAAAAACACAGGTTGATATTATGATTTACTGTTGGCTTCCTGTAGTCTTATTAGCTAATGGCTTTATGGTTAACAAAAATTTCCACTTTAACTTTTCAGTAAGCACATGTTTACAACTAATTTAGGACATTTACAACGTATTTGTCTATTTTTGGGTTACATTCAAGTGGATGATTCGTATCAAAATCTGGAATCCATTATTGTATTGACTAGTAGTCCAGAACTTCAGCTTGGTTCCCAATTTTAATCAGATAAATGTCATTATATTTATCCCAAGCTAACCAAAGTAATAGATTTAATATATACTGATTATTTCACGGAATACAAGGCTTAATACCATGTATACTTTCACAGTCGTGATTGACTGATTTCATAACCCATAACATTTAACGATTTCAATGGACTTGAAGGAATGAAATCAACTTTTTTTATTTATTTCTTCACATCTACTAAATTATCACAGCTCAGTGGTAACAAAATACACTCATTTAACTATCAGCTATTATATAGTCGAAATTATGAGTCAATTGAAGCTAGACCACCATGGAAAACCTGAAAGCATTGGACGGCCG
Organism: Schistosoma mansoni; assembly: GCF_000237925.1. NCBI lineage: Eukaryota > Metazoa > Platyhelminthes > Trematoda > Strigeidida > Schistosomatidae > Schistosoma > Schistosoma mansoni. The sequence goes on from NC_031497.1 coordinate 3,934,664, forward strand.
TTTCGTCCTATTAGCAATCATAGTAATAATATATGTCACAACATTATATAACTTCTGTAAAGTTTAATTCTTAAAATTTCCACTATAATTCATAATTATTTATAATTAGTATTACACCAAATAATTGTCTCCAGGATTCGACTAATTGTAATTTTAAAGACCAACATATGTCTATGTTATTATACTACTTATATTTATAGTTATTTCTGAGTATATCATATGTTTCAGTAAAAATAATTATTTTTATTAGGATAAGAATTGTAAAATGGCTAAACCCTTGAATAAAATTTAAAAGTCTAATTTGATGTAGTTTCTTTGGAAAACTATAACTCATTGTAAGTGACCCTAATTATTCAGTCGAAGTTATTCTTTGTTTTGTTTCACGTATGGTCATTACAAAGTCATCATGATGATCAATATGACAAGGTTAGAAGAACAGAAGTGAATCTCTATTATCCTTTCTTTTTGCAAAACCTAATCTTATATGAATATTGTCTATTTATATTCATAAATACAAAGTGAATGAGTTTGGATTCTTTCTTCTTTTCTATTCAAGTATCAAGTTTTCATAGTTTAGTTAGATGAAATTCCACGAATAATTAGTTTTCTAAAAAGAAAGTTATGAGATAAATCATACAACAAAACTAATGCACTAATTTTTCCAAATGGTTCTATAAACTCATCATAGGACCGACAAAGTCCTTCCTGAAACTGGATACCACCACCATATGTTTCTTTAAAACTCGGTTTTAGCTCTTAATTAATAATTAATTAGTGATAACAATTAAATAATAGATGTAGGTACATCCAACTAACAACTCCCAAATAGAACGAAACGTGAGTCAACGATTCCATAACTAGTCACCATTCATCTCCGCTTATATGTAAATAATTCTGTTCGTAATATTCATGATATTTCAATTAGGCTTAGATAATAATCAGTTAATTAATCTTTTAAGACTCCTAGTTACTTCATTATTTCAGTTATTTTTGGTAATAAATTCAGTACATTAAGAGTAAACAGTTATTAGATGATTCCTTAGTTATTATTCATTCGTGATAAGGACAAACCAAAGCGATAAAAACAATTGAATAACAGTTAAAATGTCAGATTTCATTCCTTGAGAAAGAAAAAATAGGTAAATTCAAAATGTATCATTTTTCTAGAACCGTAACAAAGTACCTCGGTAAATTTAATTGTGCTAACCATAAAATATAGGTCAATTAATAATAGGAATAGTAGTAATGGTAATAATCATTGTAAATGTTTCAAATTAGACGGCATTCTTTTAGAAATTGAACTTCCAACAATGAATTCAATGATATTAATGTTTGAAATATTGGAAGAATTTAAGAATGGTACTTATCACTTGTAAAAGTAAGTTATGGTTAATCTACTACTGATTATGATAATCATTAATTAAGGTCACTTACCATTTATATAATTAAAATATTAATATGGATGCGAAATTATTTTATGGTCCATTTTTATAATGGGCTAGTTATGTTGAATTTATTCTTTTTATATTCAATATGGTGAATAATTAATTACCCATTTAACCTATGTAAAAGGAAATTAACGATTGTATAACTGAAGTGATTGTATTAATTAATGGTTAATTGAGGAAATTTCATGAATGGTAGTTATTTATTGTATATGGTTAATGATGGTTATGTTGTTTCTGATATTTATTCATATAAACCTTTTTTTAAGATTACACTTAAAGTGTGTTGTTAGAGTGAAAGATTGTAGTAGTAACAGTATTATTGATTTCAATGATATAGAAAAACTATCTGTTGATAGTATGAGATATTTTATTAAAATGATTCCGCAGCAGTGCCCCCATCCACGGTCTCAAGATTTTAGTGTTTGTCGAATTATACCACTCAAATTTCAAGTATGACCATTCAAATAAATGATTCGTAATTATGGTGAACTTTGTTTCGATGTAAGATTGTTCAGGTAGGAGGAAACCTAGGTTCACGTATTCTTGCCAGTTTCCTACAACCGTATATACATAGCTTTTATTCAATTAAATTTATTTTATGCTTACTGAACAATAAAGCTTTAAAATGTCATGTACTCAGTAATAAATCAGTTGATTTGTTCAGTTGAAACATCGAACTTTATCATGGATTTCACACAGGAGGGAAAACGATTAGTTTAAACGTAGCTGAATATTTGTTATTAATTAAAATTGTTACATTGCAAAATAATGTTTTCCAACTGGTTGGTGAGTCCATCAAGGTTGGTCTTATAGTTTGCTACCATCATTCATTGAACTTAAAATGAGGCCATAATTTAACTGAAAAGTTAGCTCAAGTTTTTCAGATCATTTCTCAGCCCATACTGTTGTATCCCGTCGAGAATTACGAATGGTAACTTTCAGGACTACTTATGGGCCAATGTGATACGTATATTTAACATATGTAAAACACATGATACCTAGAAATAGAATAATAATCCCATTTTGAAGCTCATAATAAATTTGTATAAAGTAATATATTCTTGATAAAAGGAAACTAACGATTGTATAACTGAAGTGATTGTATTAATTAATGGTTAATTGAGGAAATTTCATGAATGGTAGTCATTTATTGTATATGGTTAATGATGGTTATGTTGTTTCTGATATTTATTCATATAAACCTTTTTTTAAGATTACACTTAAAGTGCGTTGTTAGAGTGAAAGATTATAGTAGTAACATTATGATTGGTTTCAATGATATAGAAAAACTATCTGTTGATAGTATGAGATCTTTTATTAAAATGATACTTTTACAACTAATCATCTGACGTTAGTTGTAATTTTTCCTAATGGAAACACTTATGATATACGATTGATCAATAAAATAAGTTACGAGTGTACCGACAAAAAAAAGATATTAAATAATTAGAAGAAATGTGAATTACACAACATGTAGGCTAAAAAGTTTGAAGCCACTAATTATCAAGCCACTAGAATCTGTCAATCAATAATAATTCTTGTTATTCTGAACAGTTGATATACATTAGACATGGCAACTGACTAATAAAATTATTTCAATAGTTGAGATCATGAATCAATTGAAGCTGGATCACTATGGAAAACCTGGAGGCACTGGACGGCCAACTCTTCCTATTGTGGGATACTTCAACAGTGCGCATCCACGACCCCGTCACGCGAGATCCGAACTCAGGACCTATCATTCCCGCGCGCAAGCGCCTAACCTCTAGATCACTTAGCTGGTCGGAATCCAACGGTGTTAATGTCTAAATTTAACCGATTCACGAAATTGAGTGATACATTCAACATTGTCTTGATTGAGTTACTATCTCACAACAGACTTCAACAGCTTCCATTGATTCATAATCTCAACTATTGAAATTACTATAATATCCACAAAACTCCTTCTGATATTAATAGAGTTTCTGTTTTGTGATATCTTGACTTGAGGTGACATAAAATAATACATTTGACTATTTTTAAGATAACATTATATTATATGTTTCCACTAGAAGTATTATCCTCTTTGTTAACCCTTCAAGTTAATCAATGAACTGTTTGAAGATAAAACATTTAACTAAGAATTTAGTTATACCTTACTAATATAAACAGTAACAAAATTGAATTAGTTTGATTGCATTAAAAACCCGAAAAAAAGAACTTATGGTAGGTTTCTATATTTGGAAAGTAAAGTGGGACATTTTAATATAAACTTATTTTATAGTCCCACGTCTTCATGTATATTTATCTTCATTTTTTAATATCTCTTATGTCTAGACCAATAAATATTTACAGGACACTTAATAGTTTCTATCATTTATTCATTTAAGACAATTAAGACCATTCAAGTATTTCGGCAAGTCTAGTTGCCTTAGCCTAATACAACAGGTATTATATAATTCTATCAATGATCTGATCATTGAAAAGGCACACAAATATATTTAATCAGTATTCTTTATGAATAAAATGTTTAGGCTGAAGAATTGTCTGTGAAATTTTTTTAAATGTTTGTTTACAAAAATAAAGAAAAGCTTAGACATAAACTGGTCATTTATAAATATCAGTTAACTAGAGTAAATGACGAAAGAGAAAGTAGATTATCTGTAGGAATTGATTAGTAAACTTAGTTTGTTTGTTTTTTCTAAAAGGATCATTTGCCCAATGAGAATATTTCCAGAAATCAATTATGTCATCAGTTGTCTTTCATCGTTTACTTATGTCCTGAAAGCAAAACCCATAATCTAATGTTAAACGTCTCATAAAAGCATTCATTCACTGTAAATATTATAGGTTACATTTATAAAGTAATTTATAAAAGTGACTATTATGGCTGTTTGTCCGAGATTTAAAGTTTTTCACTTTGGATGAATCTCAAAATATGTGGAAACTATATCACTGGTCAGAGAAATCCATAATCACAGAAGGAATACATTTTATTAGAAAAAATGCTCTTCAGATATGGTAACTTTATGACCACATACACTATAAAGTCTTCTTCATAAATTGGGATTAAAATGAACCATATTTATTTTTGACCGTGACGGTTAGTTTAAATATTATGGCTTCTACTTTTATTGTGCTTAAGGCTGTTTATATTTTCTAACTCAAAACCATTAAAAAGTTTAATCAATTCGAATAGTCTTTAGTAGCAGAGTTTAGTACAAGTATTTCACCCTATTTCAGACTCTCTATCCCGGTATATAATACGTTATTTTTCTGAAACAACATGTACTGTTTTCAAATCTCATCGTAATTATTAACACTGGAATGAAGATATCTGATACCATTAGAAATTCCCAAATGAACTGAATATATACTGTTCATTTTACTTCTATCTCTTTAAATGTGATAGTTAGATGAAGCTGTTATTTAGACTGTTCCAAAAATGTCAATTCAGAGGGTAAAGTAAATAACAGGCTTTGTTTCTTTTTAACTTACTTTTGCCAAAGTAAAACCATACATAGATATAACTTGAAAACTTTCATGAAAACTTATAACGTAATTATAAAGCTGACATCTGTTCTAGGAGTGATGTCAAGATGATGTTTGAACATAGAAATTTTAGTTAATAATAATCAAATTATCTCACTAGTTAATAAACAAGATAACAACGGTAATGTAATCACATAATATTCTACATATTCTATTGTTTACTGAGCTTACTATTTCAGAAGTTTATTAAACAATCCCTGAAGTTAAACCACTAAGTGTTCATGTCTAATTAATTGAATATATATATATATATATATATATATATATATACTGATACGATTTCATTTGAGACCATGGAAATAGACTGTAAAATTTTCATTAATTCTGGGTGGGCGTTTTTTTTTAACAAGATTTTATTCTAATGGATAGGGTTATTGACTCCACACCCAACCTTCCTCCTTTACCTGGACTTGAGACAGGTAGTAACCTTAGAAGAGCTATAGGCAAAGATTCACTAATTCTATGTAACATAATAAACTAATGTTTCAACTTGACTTATACTCAATAGTGTAATTTCATTATTTTCAATGATGCCAATGAACAATATAATTTTAATAGATTGATTGAAGCCATATTCATTCAAATGAAGGATGTACATACCTTATCGTTGTCAAGTTGAAAAAAATAACACAAAAATAAAATAATAATAACAATGAGACATTAATTATACAGTTTACTTAAACTTACTTTTGTTTAATTTGTAATACAATGTTCAATAGTTAATATACATATACGTCGATGTACTGATATCATAAGGAAACATTGAAGAATATGTAATATTTTTCTTTCCAGATTGAATGATAATATAATTTAGTATTGTGTATTATTAAACACTATTCTCATAGAAACCAATATCAGTTATGATAAAGTTTCTCCAGTTTAACTTTTTCAAGTTACTATATGATATCGTTTTGTGATAACTATGTAGTTGAAAGATTAAAAGTATTACAAACTAATGTATTATATTTCCATGTTGTTAACTTCAAAAGTCAACATCCATTTATTCATTTTATTTTTTTTGTAAAACTTGTATGATATCCTCAAAAAATGACTTTTGACACACCCACACACACATACATATATATACATATATAGGTACATACAAATCAGTTGACATCCAGATGAACTTGAGGTAATGATTCCTGTTAACTATGATTATTTAACATGTTACATTTACAGTAGTATAAGTGATGTGTCCTATAGTAAAAAAACAATATATATATATGTATTTGTGTTAGATGAAAAGGGAGAATAAAAATTGAGAAATCTAATGGTTTATAGAATTAAAAAAAAAATTTCTACTTTATGGGCAAATGAAGTATTTTGTTGCACTCATCAATATACAAATATAAACCAATAATATAAAGAGCAAATAAAGTTTGTGCCTCTAATTCTTATACGAGAACAATTGTTGTTTTGTTTTTCTTTTTTTTTTAAAAAAAAGATAATGCCCCCAACATCTAAATTAGGAGTAGAAACACATGCATACATGTGTGTTTATTCTTATAGTTACACTGTTCATTCATTGATCCATAATATTTTGCAAAAAGCATGCTGATCTAACACACACACACACACAGACACAAGCACAACATACAATAGGAGTGTGGAAGAAAAACAGACAGGAAATTGTTTAGTAAAGACAGATTATGTAGAAAAACTAACCCTAGTCTGTTTGAATTTATATATATATATATATATATATATATATATATATATATATATATATATATATCAATAATGACAACATTACTTAAATAAGTAGTTATGTTCTATAAACAGGTCACATAAAATATATGTAAACTATATTCACTAATATATTTATGTAGTTGAATGATGTGAAATAATTAAAGTTAGAATGTTTATTTCTTAAAAGAGAGAGAGAGATGATTAATAAAGTTGCCGGTAACATAGGACTGTCATGGGGTTGCCTAAACGATGATTGTCAGCTTGATTAGGGTTACAAATTTTCAATTTTCATAGAAGGATTTTGACAGGTAATAAAAAATCAAGATCAATTTATATGTTACAATACGAAATTTTAGTATATATATTAATTTTAGTCAAGCTTTAAGAAGATAGTTTCACTGAAACTGGATGCCAAACATGTAGAAAACTCTAGATATAGTATTATTTGTGTAAAAAATTAACAGAAATTTAGCAGTTCTAAGACTTTAATGGACAGTTTAGGTCCTTGAAATGTACATAATTGTGTCCCTTGTCTAGCAAGTTCATGAAGTCGAAACACGTGTATATACATGTGCTGGCCCTTTTTAATGATTATAACATTATTGAGATAATGATTCATCTTCACGATGATGTTCACACATAACTTTGTGCTTAATAATAAGCTGGATTAGAAAATTACTTTGTATGTTTTTTGGTTTTGAGAGATCACATACTACTACTACTTATAATAATAATGATAATGATCATTTACAGACCTGATAAATCAAATGGTTTTGAGTTCAAAGACAAATCCTTACAGTGTCACTCGTATAGTTCTTACGATTGTACGTGAAGCCTAAATATTATTCAAAACACAATGCAGAGTGATATGGTGAGAAAAACATCTATATACAAATAATGAAGTATATTTTGAATTATACGTATTCCTGAACAAAACTGGCTGTGTTTCCAGATCATTTGTCTTCAGATATATACCTTCATTAAAGGGACATTATATATTGGATGAGAAAAACAACTTATTTCATTTCAGAAGATCTAGGTGACATACTTATTTATATGGTCTATTTGTTGTTTGTTAATATTAAACACTCTTATACTGATTGTTGGATTTTATCCTATTATGAATCGCTTCAGTGAAACAAGCTCAATTATTCTACAAAATACCGATAAGGAACCAAAGTATACTGTGTAAAATGTCTCGAGAAATCCTGCAGTCAAGGCATTACACTAAATAGCTGTAGCCAAAATTGAAATAAAGACGTAAAATGGAGGAAAATGAATATCTAAATTTCTTAAATTCTAATTTCCACTATCATACAGGGGGGATGTTTGAAAACTAAGCTTAAACTCAAATATAACGAAGGACTTGAAGAAATAACCGGTTGAAAATATAGCGAGAATGTTAAAATTAGAGATTATTCTTTATCTTTAATGAATATCTTGATTTTAGTTAAGTGAACGGGTAAATAAATGAATATGATAATGCAAGGAAAAAACTGTCTTGGTTATCTGTATATTCACATAAACTATAAACGTGACTGTTAATACAAAGTAAATCATATAACGGATTGGATCTATATTAAGTTTCATATATTACCGATGACTATGATAATTTGAGACCTGAACTTGACTAGAAAGCATAGATCACTTATGATCAGGTGTCAGTTAAATCAACTAAAAACTTCACAGATGATCTGATCAATTGTAGTTATCATTCTATCGAAAACGGATACCAACATTTGTGTTTGTATATATTTCATTCTCAGCTATTTAATGCATGTAGAACATTTCGAATATAGATATGTTTTTGGGGAAAGAACCGAGAAAATATGCTATATCTCAGTCGTTGTCACAGGTTGATGAAGACGATAGCTTTGTATAAATGAAACAAAGCCGGATTAGTGGTCGTATAAAGAATTACAAGTGTTTTTCTAGCTTGTTTTAGGAGGTTTCATATACTTTATTGAAAAATGTTTATACTAATTGTTGGTACATCTTAACTAGTTATATCATTGGAATAATTTCAGTAAACTGATTCACAATAGATGAGCATAGTTATAAAAGAGAGCTGATTAGTTGAACATCAGAAAAAATTAAATAAATGTAAGTTTTGAAACTTTAAAAATTTAAACATTTTAATGGGTTTAATATAAGGAATATTTACTTCTATGTAAAGTTTGAAGATAAATAAAAATAATAATGGTTGAATTCATGAGTCGATCTAAGCTAAACCAACATTGAAAATCTGGAAGCACTAGACGGCCGTTTTGTCCTAGTTTCGGATGATTTAGGCGTGAGACAGAAGGTCTTGGGTTGGAGTCCCAAGTGCAGGACCCTGGATACACATTTCTCAGTTATCCGAAACTAGGATGAAAACGCCGTCTAGTGCTTCCAAGTTTCCAATGGTGCTTTAGCATAGATCGATTCATGAATTCAACCATTAAAATTTCTAAAATCTCCACAAACTCGCATTCTAAGGATAAAAATATGCTCAGTAGATAAATGGAAAACGCGTTGGCGTTTGAAGAGAACTGTACTGCGTTTGAATCCCTGAGTGAACATCAACTCTGAGATGCATTTACATCCAGCTGACGCGCGTCCTGAATTCCACTGCTAGCTAATATCCAATTTTGCTTATATGTTCATTAAAACTTTCTTTATTACAGGTTTTAGCCTTAACATCATGTCAAATTAATGTTTTGAAATAGTGATTATTGGTATTGAACGCAAAGAAGTTCATTTAAGAATAATATAATGTTCGGTATTTTGTATTATGTTATTTATTGAGATGAAAAAGCCCACTAATTTTTCAAAAAATGGAACTATGGACTCACAATAGATCTATTCAAGCTAACAAGACATTAATCAATTTGTTAAATGTCATTATAAAATGGTCAATGAAATTTAGACAACCAAACACCATCACGGGAGTATGAATTATTTAATTGTTAGTTGTTTTTAATCAATCGAGGTGTGAACTCTGTATCTAATCTTCTGAATCTGCAGCAACAGTATATATTTCAACAGACAAACGACAGTACAGAGACAAACCGATTTCAAATACAATCACCACATATGAATATCTGTATTACCGTAGGTTAAAAGATGAATTTTTATGAGTACTGAGAAATTCGGTAATTTATTTTGACCTTCTATGAAAGAACATTCTTCGTTTCCTGAAAATTTTATGATAGTAGACCAAATCGATTCGTTAAAAAACACAATCCGAGGATTTTCGCTTATTCTCTACACTCTCCATTAGAACATCATTGTAAAGTATCGTCCATTGTATAGATGCTAAGAGCAAACTACTACACTTTATTACAATTATCTAAGTGTTATTTATTAAATATTTTTATTGAACAAACTTGGAAGGATCTATTGTTACTAATTCATTTATTAAAGGTCTGAGAAAATACCACATTCGACTACATTGATATGTTTATTTAATTTCCATATATCACGTAAAGCATGAATAAACCAAAAGAAAATAGGACTAACTTGGCAGCTGAATATACTAATTTGCAAAATAATTCATAATAAATTAGAAATGATAATCTTTCCTTAATCTCATACAATTTAAATATTTTTAGCATTGTGCTCTAAAGCAATATTTCCTTGAAAATGCTTAGACCAGATTGCCAAGCGAAACGTTGGATTTACTTCCAATTTATTCGCTGAGATTTTACAACTACATATTATTCCTATTTAATGTCTTACATCAACTCGGCACTCAAATACTGTAAAACTATTCGCTCTAATTTAGACGAAAGTTCTCATATATCATTGTGCTCCAAATCATTACTAACTATTGATCTTAAATAATTATCTCTTAAATGAATCAAGAATAACTTCATTATAGCATAGTTCTGATATAATCATTTTGAAAAAACATTCAAATGATCGGTATACCAAAAGTGGATGATGTGTTTCAATTATTTCCTAATTTATTCATTTACTTAAATAGTAATTTCGATTGCATTAAACTCAGTTTGTTACAACTTCACAAAAACGTCTAGCGTCCTTTTAGATAATATTGACAATCAAACAGTGAGCTTATAAGTTCCGAATTATGCGTTAATGTATTTTGGTCGTCAAAAGAGCTGGTTATCATAGGTTGTTGTTCTGATAAATAAGTCAAGTAAATAAATAAATATATATATATGGTCAACAAATTATTGTTGACATACCCTCTAGTACGTATATATATATACGTATAACACTATGAATACAAGATAATTTATTATTGAACTACCTGAAAAACAAACAAATGAAAATAAGCAGAAAGTTGTTTACAATTGACTTATTTTTAGAAAAAAGGTAAAAGATTATAGAAATGTAATAAAAGTGGAAAAAATTATTGACACAGATAAGTTCTACAATATGAGAACATTATTCATGCATCTCTCTCTCTCTAGGTATATATCGTGTTTTGTACAAGTAAATAAAGAGAAAAACATTGTGAAACAAGAAATAGAATGGCAACTATTTATTTCCTAAAAAAGGAATACTTTAAGTATACTTCTCGTGGAACAATTACCCTTTTAATGATTATGATATTGTTTACTTACTTTCTATTGTTACTGTCATTCAAAAATAAAACAAAACAGAATACATATAATCAAAATACAAACAAACAGAGAAAAAAAAGGAAGAAAGAGAAATACAAATATTTACTAATATAAATTTGTTTGTGAAGACTCATTGATCTATTTACAAATTGAAATCGTTTAAATGGTGTTTTTTCTTTGTAACGGAAATAAATTCTACAAATGAATAACAATTTACTAAAACGGAATAAATTGGATTCTTTCTCTGCAATATTAAGTTCATGAATTAATTTTGATAAACAGGTTTATTCTAGTGAAATTAGTCTAATCGTTTATACTTATTTACTTATTTACGCCTGTTATACCCAATGAAGCATAGGTCACCGACCAGCATTTTCCAACTCACTCTGTCCTGGGCCTTCCTTTCTAGTTCTATCCAACTTTTGTTCATTCTTCTCATGTCTGTTTCCATTTCTCGGTGTAATGTGTTCTTTGGTCTTCCTCTTCTCCTTTGAACTTCAAGATTCCATGTGAGGGCTGGTCTTGTTGGGTGTTTTCTTCAATTTGTGCCCTATCCACTTCCAATGCTTCTTCCTGATTTCTTCCTCCGTTGAAATCTGGTTTGCTCTTCCTACAGTAAGTTGTTGCTGATAGTGTTTGGTCAACGGATCCTAGCTATTTTGCGTAAACAACTGTTAGTAAACACTTGTATCTTCTGGATGATGGTGTTCATAGTTCTCCAGGTTTCCGCCCCATACAGTAGAACTGTCTTCACATTTGTATTGAAAATTCTGACTTTAGTGTTGGTTGACAGCTGTTTTGAGTTCCAGATATTCTTCAACTGTAGATATGCTATTTATTCACATGATTAGTTTTATTTAAACTAAGATGGTATATTAACAAAATATATATGATATTTGTACTATGGATTTTTTCATGGTATAAATGATAATACACTGATCCCTGTACTTATGGAAATGACAAATCTTTCATTCTCACTGATACGATATTAATGAAAATAAAAAGGGGGTATATTTGATAATAAAATGTTAATGTTTGTTGTTTTTTAGCTGAAATGTAACAAACTATTTATGAGGCAGTTACACAATGAAGATAATGTTAAATGGTCGCTCATTATCATGGATTGGTTGAAGTTAAACAATAACACCGTTAGATTCCGGTCAGCTCAGTGGTCTAGAGGTTGTGTTCGTGCGTAAGACCTCAGGTCCTAGGTTGGAATTCAGTGTACGGGATCTTAGATGCAGACAGCTGAGGAGTCCAATACTGGGACGAAACGGCCGTCCAGTTCTTAAAGGTCTTCAGTGTTAGTCTGACATTGATCAGTTTATGAAATCAATCTAAACTTAACAATCTCCACAACCCTATGCTAATAAATTATTTAAGTTAATCTGAGATGATTACAAAAATTATCCTAAAATGGCAGTTGTGTAAATATTTTATCGAAAAAGTTTTTACTACGATAGCAAGACATTTTATCACGAGAATAATCATCAAATTATTCATCAAAATAAATGAAAATCAACTGAACTAGAAATATTAATTTCAAGTGAATAGGATCATAATCAAATGACCTGTACCAATCACTGGATTAATTGTATAACATATATATATAATTGATAAAGATATCCTTACTTCTATCAATCCTATGGAATGTAGAATGTCTTAAATATTGTATTCGATTCCTAAAGAAATCAAATATTTGAAATGTTACGGTCTCAGATTATATATGACGCACATAATTTCATAGTTTTGCCCCAAAAAGCTGATATAGATTAAGTAAAGATAAATGTTTGAAAATGTGAGTCATTTGAAGCTAGACCACCAGGGAAAACCTGGAAGCACTGGACGACCGTTCCGTCCTATTGTGGGACTCCTCAGTAGTGCGCATCCACGACCTCTCTTCACGAGATTCAAACCCAGGACTTACCAGTCTCGCGCCAGAGCACTATGAAAATACTTAAAACTCCACAAAAACCACTACTGATAAAGATAAATGGGTTAAGTAGGTTGTAGAGCACTTCCCTATATTTAATTTCACTAGTTAGACCGGATTCATCATAATCGTGGTGAGTACACGAAAAGTTGAAATTAGTAATATGTTAATTATTCAGACAAAAAAATGTGAAAGAATATTGAGATTTCTTGATTTTATATTATCTAAACTCTTCAATATTGTATCAAGCTATAATTTTGTGATCAATAAAAGTCATGATTTCGATTGATTCACAAGGTAAGAGAACTTCATAATTGGTTGATAAGATTAATCCAAAATCTGAAATACACTTCAGTATTATTAATTACATTCATAACTGAAACAGGAAATGAGTTGAAATGTATGAGATATTATATTAAAACCCTTTGGAAAAACTTAACGACAGTGAATTTTAATTAATCATTGTCTTTAGATTAATATACCAGCAATATTCCAGGTAAGTATTTGACTGAGGGGTAAACTGGATTGTAATTTGTTAAGAAGGAGCTGAACACAATTCGTAAAATGCTAAAAGCCATGGACTATACATAGCTCCCCTCGTAATTAAACAGTAACTAAATAGTAAGGTCTGATGTATAGCTAAAAGTGGTTGTAACCCATGTGTCAAGTATTCTTATTAGCTTACTGAACAGAACGAAAATGGCGTTTTGACAAGTATTTCATACGTTTAAGTCTTACGGTCACTCCATGCATTTGTAAAGAAGAGAAAAATACAGGAATTATAGTATCGGTGAAGTAACGATTGGTTCAAATTTATGATTTTATAATTTACATGTCTAGAATTAAATGTAATCAAATGTTCTTAAATGTGTATTCCCTGTATTTTTTACTATGTACGTAAATTATTTATTTATTTGAACACATAAATATTAATACAAGGAGGTCAACAGATATTCATCCGCCACACAAAAAATTGTCATTTTATTTGATTTTGTGGAGGCTATGATACTGCCCGGTTGCCCAGACCGAAACAGATGGTTCTCTTAGGGGGCCACACCCTGAGCCTTTGACCTAATGGTCTGATCCACAAGGCAGTGGAATAATGTAAGGAGATGCAGTCCCATGATAGTCGGTGACGAACGATTGGTTCATACGCCATTTGTGCCTTCAGGATACTGGAGCCTATATGCACCATTGGTTTGATATCATGGTTTTCCAGCTCCCCCACCAACCCCGTTATAGCACCGGACATTCACTTTTCGTCCTCTCAATTTCGTAAACAACACCTCTGGAGCGATAAGGCAGTGAGTAGGACTTCCCTGGCAGAGGCTTTATACGCGTTGCCATGTGGGAGCATTTCGAGAGGGAGAGCGGACTATCCCACTGTCGGCCGTACCAGGGCATTCAAGGGCTTTTTTAGAAAAAAATTATGGTATTTGTGTATGATTTACAACATTTCGAACATCGCCTTATTTGTATGGTTTATGATGTCGGATTAATTTGACAAACGTAAGAAGTTAAGGTTATCATTTTATAGTAAACTCGTTATTTTTTATCTCATCATGCTAAAATAGCATGGTGGCTTAGGGCAGATTCCACTTCAATCCTTTTTTTGTTTCTAAGTATAAATGAATAATTGATGATTTGTAAAGAAACCTTTTTTTTATACAGAATATTTTGTTTTAAATTAATGCAAATCGGCTAAAACTGTGAAAAAAGATATTCAATTCCATTGAATATTAACAAAAGATTTCCATCACAACTCTTTGAAATGAAAAGAAATGAAGGTATTTTCCTCGCTGAATTCAAGGCGTCAATTCCTAACCTTAAAAGATTAGTCTCATATAAAAAGAACAATAATGATAACAAAATCACTTTGAACAATATAAAGTATTAGTTCAAAAATTTGAAAGGATAAAACTGTGTTTAAACAATAACATAATGATAGTATTAGATGTTTTAAATTTATGTTAACTTATACAATATTCAATATTCAAACGTTTATATATTAGACGAAAATGTAGAAAGGCCTACTCTAATACAAAATCATCATTTATTATTATTATTATGATAGTGATTATAAAGACAATATTTATTAGTTATTATGGAAACAAAAAAAATAAAAAAATAAAAAAAAGGAGACATTTAACATTACCTAGATACAAATAAACATCACTATAGGAATTAATAAAGATTTTTCTTGTTTTACTTAACATTAGAATCTTTTCTCTTAAGTACAAGAAGATTTCATTAATGATACTTTTAAAATTTATTATATAAATGGTCAATATGATTAATGATTTCTTAATATTAAAGGAATATTTTTTTAGTTGATTGTAAAAGTGGAATAAATTTTAAAAAAAAATTCCAATCTTATTGAAATAAGTTAAAACGAAAAAGGAAAAAGGGGGAGGCATAGAATATTACCTTATTGATTTATTAACTATTGAAAAAAAAAGTTTCGATTGAAGATTTTTTTTTGTATTTTTTGGTATATAAAAAATAATGCGAAACAAAACTGATAGTTTACATTTACTTAGTATTGTTTGTTTGAATCTTCTCATAGGACGAAATACGCGTTCTGGATTCCACTGCTAGCCACTATTCATCTTTGATTATAATACTTGTGAATTAAGGTAATATCGAGGCAATACGCACGGTATGCAGATATGCCAATAAGAGATTGACCAGTTGCAGTCATAAACATCAATGGGAAGATTCAAACAAACAACAAAAAATGAATTTAAACTTCACCCCATTGCACAAGCAGGTGGCTATCAGGATTAAATAGCTGAGTGGATAATGCGATGGAGTTTGAAGCGAAACGTACTGGGTTCGGGTCCCAGAGTGAACATCAACTCTGAGATGCAGGCACATCCAGCTGACGAGTCCCAAATGGGACGAAACGCGCGTCCTGGATTCCACTGCTAGCCACTATCCATCTTTCCTTCTAAAACTGATATTTGGTTATTATTATTATTATTATGGATGAACAGCAAAATCTGGTTACTGATTTTGTGAGTTGTTTCTTTTTTTTGTTATTAAATATTATTAGTTTAGTAGAATTAATCAAGGAATTTGTTCTCTTGATTTTTAAGTGATTAGTATGGAAATTTTCGAATATACATTTTATTTTCAATGTGTATATACCAGTTAGTTTTGGATTGTTTTATGTTGAATATGAAATTAATATAGAATATCGAAATATTAGTTAGCAGAAAACTAAGATTATGTAGTCACCTGATTTGTTCAACAAGTAACTAAATGGGTCTTATGGAGTTTTGTTTTCAGTAGTATGAATCTCATCCTATGAAGTTAAGTGCTTTCGAATAATGTATAATGTCATTGTGAAAATCCATATAATTACAAATTTAGATATCTGTACGAACAATCAATATTGTAACACATCTTAAAGTCTAAGTGAAAAATCCAAGGGTTATTAAAAATAAAATTATTATATAACAAGTGTATTAAAACTACACAGTACCTTTAAGTAAACAGATTAACTAAAGACTCTGTCAGTTTTTGAATAAAAGTAATTTTTATTGGAATCGTTATGCAGTAAATAAGGTTTATTATATCTTATTAGGCGTACGTTAAAACATTTAACTCAGTTCATGTCCATTGCTTCTAAATCTTGTGTTCTATATATTTTCTAAGTATGTTCATTTGATTACTAACTATATGGTACTAGAATTTTTATCAGGTGCTCTGTAATCGTTTACCTGGATACTAATTAAATAAAACTATGAACGTGGTAGGTGACTGATATGAAAGTGATTAGTATAAATTTGAATGTAATAATCATACTGAGTACTAAAAAATCTGTTTGTTTTGATTGGCGAAGGGTTAGGCACTACAACAATGAAAATAGGCAGTTATTACAGAACTATCTGCTGTTTAAATATAAAGGAAAGTGACAAATAGGTGTTATTTATAACTTTCTAAAACCCAATACCAATATAAGTTAATTGAATTCAGTGAATAAATCTGAAGATCGTAAAGACTTTGGTTTGTGTTATTCACTCTCTCGCTATATCTGGACTTTATCAAAAGCTATCTATGGAAATAACATAGAAAGCACTAAGCGATTTCAAGTTCTTTACATAATCGTAAATTTACTTATAAATCTATCGATATACACTTACACCTGTTACTCCTCGTGGAGGAACATAAGTCGTCCATCAACATTCGCCATCCAAATCTGTCTTGGGCAACACTTTCCAGTTCTTTCCAGTTGCTATTCATCCTTTTCGTGTCTGCTTTCAATCCTTAATGCATTATGTTCTTCGGCTCTCCTCTTTTCCGTTTCCTTTCACGATTACAAATTAGCGCTTGCCTCGTGAAGTAGTTTGATAATTTCCGTAATGTATATCCTATCCATTTCCAACATCTTTTCCTAATTTCCTCCTCAACTGAAAGCTGGTTTGTTCTCTCCTACAGTAGGTTGTTGCTGATGGAATCCGTTCAACGGACATTCAGTATCTTGCGCAAACAATTATTCATGAGTACTTGTACCTTTTTGATGATGGTTGTGGCAGCTCTTCAAGTTTCAGTAGGACTCTCTTGACGTTCGTATTGAAGATTCTGACTTTGATGGTGGGTGACAATTGTCTTGAGTTCTATATGTTATTCAACTGTAAAAATGTTGTCTTTGGTTTGCCGACCCTCGCTTTTACATCTGCAAAAGATCCTTCTTGCTCATCGATGATGCTACACAGATGAGTGAGACTTCCCACCTCTTCCAGAACTTCACCAACAAGTATGACGGCGTTGATTTTCACCGTGTTGTGTTTCAGGGTCTTGCGTTTTTTGTACATGTTGAGGCAAACTGCTTAAGAGGATGCCTATAATTTCACTATTAAATCTCTGCAATTCATTTAGAACATGATCGAGAATAGTTTCAATCGATAAACAATATCTTTGTATGAGTTTTTAGTATACATAAATAGTGAGCTAAATAAGCAAAGATGAATGGTGGCTATCAGTGGAATCCTTGCCGCGCATTTCGTCCTATTTGAAACTCATCAGCTGGATGTTCCTGGATTCCAGAGATGATGTTCTCTTCGGGACTATGACTGCTTTGAAGACCATGTAACACAAAAGACGTTATTACAGACACCTACTAATAAAAGTATGTACAAGGGAAAAGTTGCGACCATCACCGCATAGGCCAGTGCATGGCATGCAATCAAGTGATGAGCGTTTGTTGTCCTTGAACTTAACAAGTGAACTGTTCGACATTCAGTGACCCGATTGCTGAATGATTTAACTAGGGCTAGCTAACATTTAACTGGCTTTACTTAATAACATACCATCAAGAAATAACAGCTTTCCTGCTTTGTTTAACACATCCTAAACAGATTATATTTTTTAAAATAATTAAATATGCATACTTTTTTTACTCTAAAGGTATAAATGAATATAAATGTCTATAAACAGACTGGTTATCTTATGATATTTGTGGTGAATTGTAGTTTTTTTTCAAATAGTAACTTACTTATAAATGATTCCGAAGGCTTTTGTCATTCATTTAACCTAAATGTAACAGGAACTTTACCACTAAATCAGTGATGTTTGTATTCTGTATGTAAGTGTATTATTGTATATACGTAAAATATATATATGGTCTACTTTATATTATGCAGCATAATAAATGTACTGCATATTTCGTCAATAAACCAGCAACTGTTTCATTCATCCAGTTAATATCATACTTAAAACAGTTGTTTTTATATTCGCCTTGAAATATTAATATAACTAGAAAAGTTGTATTCAATACTAATCATAATATCCTTATCTGAAAGAAAAAAACGATTAACTGTACTGGCAAAATGAAGATGATTTATTTCCTTTATTGGAAGGTGTATATTTAAACTCATTGGAATAATGCAGGGTAGATAATATCCAAAGCAAAATAAAGATTATACAATAATGATTGATACTTTATGTATATGAACAAACCTCCTATTACATATGTTACATTTCATTATTATTGTAAGCCGTTATTGACTATTTGCTACTATGAGTTGAAGATATATGTGATTTAATAACTTATGTACGTTTAGTTGAGTATGTTGATTTGTAGAATCGAATAAAGTAGAAAATTAAAAATCAGTGGTTATCAGGACTCAGTAGCTGAGTGGATAACGCGATAGAGTTTGAAGCGAAAGGCATGAGTTCGAATCCTAGAGAGAAAATCAACTTTGAGATGCAGGTACATCCAGCTGACAAGTCCCGAATAGGACGAGACGCGCATCCTGGATTCCACTGCTAACCACCATCCATCTTTGCTAAAAAAAATTGCCGGTCAATAAACAAAAACCAGGCAAGATGAATCATGTTTCGTCTTACAGTTTAACAAATATTTTGTAACTGTTATTGGTTTGATTCATTTTTGTATCGGTTGTTTGAATCTTCTCATTGTTGTTTAGGACTGCAATTGATCAGTCTCTTATTAGCATGTGCGCATCGTGTGGGGATTGTCTCGATATTAACACAAGTCACAAGTATTATAAGAAAAAATGAACAGTGGCTATCAATGGGGATATTCGAATAACCAATAAAAAGATGTATTAAATTTCGCCCCATTTCACAATCTGGTGATTATCTGAACTCAGTAACTAAATGTTTAACTCAATAGCGTTTGAAACAGACGGTAATAGGTTCGAGTCTCAGAGTGAAGATCAACTCTGGAATGCAGGTACATCCAGCTGACGAGTCCCAAACAGAATGGAACACGTGTCCTGAATTTCATTCCTAACCACAATCCATCTCTGTTTATAATGTTGTTGGTTTGTCTGTGATTATTCTATGCCATCAATCTGACACATACTAATGCCGTGACTGACACATAGATTTTACAAAATTTTCTCTCCAGGTCATTCTACTCTCTTTTGCTTCAATCTTCACATCATGTGTGTGGATTAAGTTGGCTAGGATAACTGACCACAAAAGTGTTATTCAATGGGAAACAATACTAATAAGTCCTTGGAAACGCATTTGAACTTACACACGAAATTACTTTGTGTGTGAAAATTCCTAAACAATGAATTCGAATACTGAGTGGAAATTAAACAGTTTATCAATAAAATGTTTTTCCTTATTTGAAAAACTAAATATCATACTTAACTCATAAAGACATTATTAAACATGATAACCTTTAATTATCTGTAAGTGACACTCCTAATGATTCATAGGAGTAAAAAGAAATATCATCGGTAGACTAGAATTTATGGACGACCTTTTAGTGACGCTAACGTGACTTTGAGAATGTCCACCTAATTACTAGGGCTAAATTATGGTTATAAAACAGTGTGAAGAGTAAGGATTATGATTTGCAGTTGATGGTTAAGGTTAGGAATTGGACTTAGAGTTTTCATCACGAACTGACATCAGCTAAACCGTCAAGACGTTATTAAGATAATGAAGTGAGTGAATTTTGCGCCGAAATCTGAAACCTGTTATCTTATACCTGATTGGTTCGTCCATGAATTAAAGATTCAAGATTTTAATGTAGTCAAATCTTATAAATTGACTAATATAACTTTTGTTACCTTGATTTCCAGTCAAAATATACCTAACGTTGGTTGTAGATTTTCTTTAAAATTATGATTTTTAAAGTAAACATTTGGATTTGGTTGTGTTTAGTTCTCTTCAACTAGACAGTTTAATTACAAAGCTTCTATTGTCATTCATGTGAAATCATTATCAAATAAATTTTACTATTACTCTTTAGATTTAGCATAAAGGGAATTTTGCTAAGTTACAACTTTCATTTACTATACTGGTTAGCGTTCACGTTTTTTTAGCGAGTTAGTTTTCTACGGGATGGGGTCGCTAACCCCGTGTCCAATCCTCATCTTTTACCCGGGCTTGGGAACCGGCAGTAACTCTAGAAGAGCTACAGGCGAGGTTTTCATTTACTATGGCAAATGCAATTTATTTGTAATTTAGTTAAACTTCGAAAATAATTTTGATACTCCTCACAACAACTTGTGAATTAACGAAAAATTATATAACACTATAGATTGCTTATCAACCATGTATCTTAACTGTAGACAATGTTTCAATATTTTGCTATAAAATAAACTGTAAGTAATCATTTTTAGTATGATTCAGTCAATAGTACCTGTATAGAATTCATCGAAATCATATGAAGTGATTTTGTTAGGAAATAGTAGATCAAGAGAAGAGGATTGGTATTGTATTAGTCTTAACATGAACGGATGTAAAAATTTTGAAGGCAGCATAAGAAGTTACGGATAAGTTTATAGCAAAGGCATATTATATATATATATATATATTCTTTCCAATATAAAATCTAATGCCTGAACTGCAAATCAATGCTCAGGTCATACATTGACCGTAGTTAAAGGAATTTTAGCTTGTGTACTCGTCAATACGTATCAGCGTGGTTAGGGAAATAGATTACCAAATTAACAAATGGAATCATTCTTTAGTATTTACTAGACTGTGGACATAATATCAAGATAGACGAGAATTTTTTCAGTAACACAGTAAATTCAGCGTAATTGATGAAATAACTCGAGATTACGTCTTGAATATATAGCTGAAGTCATTTGGATTAACTCAAATAAATTGTTCTTACATGTTCAGTAGTGATTTATTCAACCCTGTTGTTCTTCCTTGTTTCTAGTATGGATATTCCATTCCTTATGAACCTTCTTTCATGAATACATCTTATGGAATTCTAACCCCCGCTCATGCGTTTAGACCTTGAATATGCTCCTTAATATAACATAATCTTAACTACATACTCATATTTCTTAGTTTACATGATATTTCATGATTTTCATAGGTTGTCGAATTTCATTAAAATAATGAACTAACTAATGTTTGACTACCACTAATAATTTGAAAGCACTGGACGGCCGTTTCGTCCCAGTACGGGGCTCTTCATCAGTAACGGTCACTACGGTTACGTATTATTTCTATCAGATATGTGTAGAATAGAACTCATAGTCAAAGAGTATAAATATTTTTCTTATCCCATACTGACTTCCAAACTTCAATGATGACTCGTCTTATAAGCGCTTAAAATGTAGTGGACATGGAATTCATCATTTTTAATCATCAAAACCCACTAATTGATTCATAACTTATGTATCTTTGTCCAAATACACTGCATTATATGACATTCATGGATTCCTAAGTAAAAAGTTGTAAGTCATTGAAAATAGTTATTTGACCAATCGTTTATTGTTTTAGGAAAGCATCACGTATCGAAGATGTAATTTCATTATCTGAAGTGAATAAACAAAACAATCTCCCTGAAAGTAAATTGGTCTCGCCTCACTACCAGAGCCTTTTATTATTTCAACGTAATAATAAATTCTAAATCAAAGAAGTATGCACATGCTCTATAAATTAATGAAAGGATCTAGTTTATTGAAATTGTTGTCAACTGAAAATTACGCAGGTTGGTCGTTTTGTTTAGAAGACATGAAGAGTAGTAATATCAATGAGTAATCAAATGTGTAACCTAGTGGGTTTTAAAAATATGATACAATCAGTTTAAATATTAAGTTCTATGTAAACTCAGTTATTAGCTTAAATACATTTACCATCCCTGTTCCAAATAAACGTTAAACTCCAGTCACCATATGTCATTTGATTATTTGTCATTAGCTGATAACTTTATTGTGATTAAATATTTGAAATTGACAAGCTATTCAGAAATCCAGTTACTGATTAAACCCATTATTTTGAGAGGCAATTAAGGTAATTGTAAGCAAAGATGGATAGTGGCTAGCAGTGGAATCCAGGACGCACGTTTCGTCCTATTCGGGACTCGTCAGTTGGATGTACCTGCATTTCAGAGTTGATGCTCACTCTGGGACTCGAACCCAGTACCTTCCGCTTCAAGCGCCATCGCGTTGTCCACTCAGCCATTGAGTCCTGATGTATCCATCTTTGCTTACAATGCTTGTAAATTTAGGCTATATCGAGGCAATACGCACAGTATGCAAATATCCTAATTAGAGACTGACCAGTCGCAGTCCTAAACATCAATGGGAATATTCAAACAAACAATACGAAGTGAATTAAGGTAATTGTTTAAAATCTATTTCGAAAGAACACACCATACACCCGTTATAATTTTCCGTATTATTGAAGAAAGGTAAAAATGTTATCATAAGAATGATATATGATATCAAAATTGAGGAAAGTACAGAAAATACATCAGAAATTATGTTCAATTACTGATTATCATGTTCTAACTTTCATATGACAACAAGTTATTGTTTAAAATAAACTGAGATATACACTAATTATTTCACAGTAGTTTGTTCTGTGTGATCCATTATGAATCAAAATTTCTATCTCATCTAACGTTTTATTGAATACAGTAGCCTTAATCTTGTACCTTTATGTAAAATTACACTGTTTCAGCTCGAGTAGTTATAATTGTTATACTTGGGAGAATAGAATTATGTTAAAAGATTAAGATAATCATAACAGTTTTTAATCTGTATTTGTGTTAAATATTCATGATAGTCATCTATCACTATTATATATATTAACACACTGGCACGCACATGCAAAAGAGTGCTGGTGTTTTTCACTATAATTCGAATCCAGTGCGTAATCCATAGAGTAAATAGATCTCAAATAAGATGAAATGCATATACTGATCTCTATTGTTGGCCACGATCTAAACATACTGAAGCTTGTAACAAAATGTTTACATCATGGATATCTGCTCAGGATACACATATTGCAACACAATTCAATCCTGTTTATCAGCAAAAGATAAATTCAAATCCGCGTTAATAATAAAATTTTGATAATTTTATAAATATTTCATGGAATAATATCTAAAATAATAATATACATTATCTGACATATACCAAATAGAATTCACTCTGTAAGAAAAGTAAACAATATGTAGCCAAATCATTCTATAATGGATTCATTTAATTCCCATGGTCAGTTCATGTCCTATCATAAATCTATAAAGTTACACGTATCTTTCATATGAACAAGTGTCTACTTGACTGCTTTCAATGTCAGAAATCAACCAATAGTTTCTTAAAGTTCATTTATGGTGGTTTCCTTACGCACATGTTTTACGCACAGGTAACCATTGACTTCAAACGTTTATAATATCAATAAGAGACTCATGAGTTTTGTACCCTAAAATCTTTCAAAATAGTTGTCGCAAGTTGCTCGTGTTAGTCATTCAAAATTATTAGATAAAAATTTTGAATAAATTTGTTACGTAATTGCTGAATTTTCAGGCATTATCACTCTTTAAAATTATGTTAAAGAACCCACTATAAGTAGTCAGGCTATCTCTAGGCAATACTATTGTTGAAATTATTACCATGAGGTTATTTCAGCAACAGTAACTTAACGCCTTAAACCACAACACTGAATTCATGGTTAGAAGTTTAAACTTTAAAAAACTCTATCCTGATGACAATTAACAATTAAACCTGAAACGTGGACCCTTTAAAATTTCTTTTCTATCACTTGTAAACATTTTACTAGAAATACCTATTACTGTAATACCATATCATTTGGTCACTAAAATATGTTCTACAAACTCTAGAAAATCTATTCATGATTTTCATAGTTGAAATCATGAGTCAATTGAAGCTAGATCACCAAGGAACACCTGGAAGCACTGCTTGACGGCCGTTCGGTTCTATTGTGGGACTCCTCGGCAGTGCACACACACGCTCTCGCCTCACAAGATTCCAACCCAGGACCTACCGGTCTCGCACCAGAGCACTTAACCGATAGACCGCTGGGCCAGCATCTGATGGTGTCATTGTCTAACTTCAAACAGTCCACGAGGTTGAGCAAACATTCATTAATTGTCTTCAGTGAGTTCCTATCTCAGAACAGACGTGGTTGAACTCCACTGGTCACTGCTACTCACTAGAACTCCAGGAAATATCTCTTGAAGTCAGTCACTAGTGAGCATATGATTATAATCAGAAGGGGTTTTGTGGAGATTTCAGTATTTTCATACTTGAAATCATGAGTTAATTCATGGTTATTTAACTATCTTTACCAATCAATAATTATAAAACATGATTGATTGTTTTACAGTTTATCTTTAAAAAATTTCAAATGAATGATTTCTTGTTGCCATCTGTTAATAACGAAGCAATAATGACATTTATTTCTTAAAGGCAAATAAATGACAATAATCATAATAATAATAATAAACTTATACAAACAACAATATTTTTCAATCAACTTATTTGTCAAGACTTTCTTAATCAAAATTAATCCCACAATGTCTATTCATCTGTGTAACAGAAACAAAATACTAATAGTATAATGAACGAGAACACAAGTGTGGACAACCGAATGTATTCAAATACACAATTACAGAATCTCTTAGTCAAATCTGACAATCATACAGTAAATTATCCATTAGCGAAAATGTCAATCAATCATCTCAAACTTTATTGTTCCTTCATTTCCACACATGCAATTCTTTGTTTTCGTTCTCTTTTCTTCGATCTTCTTAACCTTGTGCCTCCAGGCATTATACTCTCCATTGATGACACATACTACTTATATCTGTCAACATCAATAGCATATATTACAATAGTTGAAAAGATAATTTGGCACCTTTCTGAAATCAAATATATTTGAATTTATTGCGCATTACCACTTTTTATTATTTCATTTAAAGAAGTGAATAAATCGGCATTAACATTGTGATATTTTGTACGCAAATATCTAATAATTACAGATGATTTTCATGATGAACTGATATTGGTTGGATTACCACTGAAAATTTAAATTACAGTGGACAGTTGTTGTGCCTTACTTTCAAATTCCTCAGTATATATATATATGTATATATATATATATATATATATCAGTTTCGCTAGTTCATTTAATTGAAATGGTAAAGTAATCTGAATAGTAAGAAGTAGTTGATTCTAACAATTTGTCATAGTGAATTTCCTGAATTGGGGTCTAAAAACCTTTTCTTTTCTCCTACTTTTTGATGTTCAAAAATTAATAAATATCCTATCTCTTAAAAAGTGTTTTATTAAAATATACATTTCGCATTTATATTTATTTACATGTTAACTTCATAGTTGTTGTTGTTTTTTTAATTTCTGAAGATGAAAAGGTTGAATGTCAATGGAAATGAATCTACAAGTCATATGTCAATTAAACATTGAAACTCTTTAAAAAAACATTCGTAGATGTATTCAAAAAATAGGCAGCTGTTGTTTAAAACAATAGTTGACAGATAAGGTGTGATTATTCTTAAATTCGGGTTATATTTGATTAGTTACTGTCATGTAGTTTTGTTTATATATGATAAGATGATATGATATAACTTAAAGATTAGGAAGGACAATGAACTAACTACAGTTTGTAAGTCAATTGCCTAAAAAATCCATGTTCACGATGGAAAAACATTTTTTTCAAGTTTCATTGAGGATTTTACTTAGCTAGGTTGATAAAAAATTGCATCATTTAAATGGAATGGATATAGCAATAGTTTATAAAGCATTATATGTGGTGTTATTGACAAAAGCTGATAACTGATATGTTTCGGTGAGCTTTTTAGAACAATACTATACCTCACTCAGCATATACATCTTTATTAACTTGGCTATGATTAAAGCTGTTCATAATTGCGTTATGACTACTTGGTTTCTTAGACCGGAGTGTATCAAACAACATTTCAACTTTGTCATTATTAGTTATTTGATAATGATAGGTGGACTATAAAATCCCAAATATAAAAAAGGAAAATATTTCCATAAGTAAATAACTATCTCACATGGAACACGGTTAAACTCCACTGAACACAACTTCTCAATACAGGTATCATATCTGGAAGCTAATTATTACTGAGCATATGATTATAATCAATAAAGAGTTTTGTGAAGATGATAGGATTTTCATAGTTCAAATCACTAAGTGATTATTTTTTTCATCTGTTTCCATCCTGTTCCAGTCAGGAACGTTAATTTTAAAAAATACTTTTCCTTAGATTATACACATATTTATAATCTTATTCATACAAGTTGTTTAATTTATGATACGAACATGTGGTGTGTATTCATTTTAATTTGTAATTTCTATGTTATACTAACAAATAACTGATTATGTAATGGACGAACTGTAAACAGATTCACTGCACAAAATCTTTATAATCTTATAAGAAACTACTGTTTCTGTTGTAGTTTTTGTTGTACACGAGTAGATAGTTGACGTTAGGATGTGAGAACATTATCATCGCCTTATCACTGTACAAAGATTTATTTTTTCTTCACTAGAATTCAGTACAATACTACTTCTGAAAGAATAACATAGGTTTAGAATTCTTTAAAATTATCAAAACTCATATGAAATACTCGTTTTTTTTAAAAAATAGTTTGTTTTACACATACCTTATTATTATATCCCATCGTACACTAAACATGAACAGTTCGAACAATAAGAAAAAGGAAATACTGTTTTTTAACATTTGCAAAATGTGCTTAGAGTTGATCTGTAATATCCAAAATTGTACTTACCGTCTCCTATGCTTTTTGGCAACTGCTAGTGAAGGAGTTGATGAACTTTAAATTAATTTAGCATCGAGTTTTAAATGGATCTATATCAAACATTTACCTATTGTTGCATGGTTTTAGCATTTCTGGTACTAATTTAAGTACCATGTACATAATTTTATCCTATATGCCTGTACGTATGTTCATGAACAGGGAGGAGATTGTACAAAACCACTCAGAAGGCCAATACAGGAAAACGTTATATATGAAGCTGAAACATAAATGGGATTGTGTTTAAAATGTGTACTTCTTTAAAACCATGGAATACTGGTAAGTGAACAGTGAACATTTATATCTATGATATAATTTGAAAAAACTACAAAGTGAGAAGGGTTTTTAATTTGAACAACCTGAGTAGCTTAATGTAATAATGAAATTTTTGCTCATCATTTCACTTGTCATGTTACTGTTACATAAAGCAGAATGTGTTAAAGCCGATGAATGTTATAATTCATAACATGCTCATATTAATAACGTCTTTTTTCGCTTGTTTTTGAAACACTTATATAAATAGTTAACAATTAACATACAGATGAATGGGAATCTATATTGTACTAAATAAACTGTAACAATTTATTTACCTAGTTTTAGGATTATCAGTTAACCAAAACATGTAGGAACTAACTGAAAATTTAAAAAACTAAACAGTTTTAAATGCTCACTAGTGACTGGCCCCATGAGGTATTTCCTGAGGTTCTGTTGAGAAGCAGTGACCAGTTTAGTTCAACCATGTCTGTTGGGAGATATCAACTCACTGAAGACATTGGTGAATGGTTGCTGAATTTCGTGGATTGGTTGAAGTTAGACATTAACACCGTTGGATGCCGACCGGCTTAGTGGTCTAGCGGTTAAGCGCTCGCACGCGAGACTGATAGGTCCCGGGTTCGAATCTCGCGAGGTGAGATTGTGGCCGCGCACTGTTGAGGAGTCCCACAATAGGACGAAAAGGCCGTCAAGCAGTGCTTCCAGGTTTTCGATGGTGGTCTAGCTTCAATTGATTCATGATTCTAACTATATAAACAGTTTTATGTTTAAACGACCATGAGAATACAAAACTCATGTTTATTATAGTAAACAATCAATCAAAACTTTAATTTCCTCAACTTTGACTTCTTGTTTTGTTATAATGATTTCATGGAAATATATTTCCTTAATTTAAATTATTGAATATTTTTCCTAATGAATAATCGGGGAAAGTTGATTTAATTCCAGTCTATGTAGAAAATATTTTGACAATGTTTGACAAAAAATATAATTTCGTTTTGTTTGATAGAAATGTAAAAATTAAAAAAAAATAGAATTTTGATGTATATTGAATAGTTTTAATAGTTGAGATCATGAATCAATTGAAGCTAGGCCACCGTGAAAAACCTGAAAGCACTGGACGGCCGTTTCGTATATTGAATAGACAATGGAGTGTTATTAATTAATTCTGTAGAAAAAATGTTTATTTACTCTTATTATTTTAAATTTATATCAAAATAATTAAGTGTTTACAGTTAACACAATAACTCTCTCAGTTATATATAATTGGCTGTCTGTTTGAACATTTGGGCTACCTGTTCCTATCGTGTAGATATTTCGACAATTCATCTAATTTTGTTGATTTCAATATTGTTGTATCCCGTAGAGAATGATGAATGGTAACTTTGAGAACTATTTATGGAGCAATATGATACATATATTTTTATTGTATAATTGTTAACTAACTAAACTAAACAGGTTCACATCCCTCTTATTATAAGCTTTATTTTCACCTATCAAACGTATTATTATACGATTAATGTCTTGAGTTATCACCTAGTCTATTAAATACTATCCTGCACACTCATATCTCACATTTGGCCAAATATTGTACAAATGTTGTTTCCTATTTTATGGTACGATGTGGTCTCTCTGGTTGGTATATAAACTCAGTACGTTTGAAATAAATGATTCATATTACAGTGGCTTTTATTGGTGTTCTGGACTTAACTGACTGGGCTAGGCGGAAAGCAGGACCGATGAGGACTCTAGACTGCTCATAGGGGGTTTCATGTGTTATTGGTCCGATCAAACATTCAATGCTCTCTAATTGGCTGTTTTATCACGCTATACATTAAAAGGGGAACATAGTCCACTAGATATATCAAATATATCATTGTGGCTATTATTCGCGTAACCTATTCAGGTGAGTTTCTATAAAGTGTACAACTTTTCGTTGTACATGGTACAAAAGAGCCCAATCTCAGATATCGTGGCTTCTGGCAATATGCAGCGAAAAGAATGTGTATTATTTAGATGTCGATTGACTGGACTGGTAACTTCTAACTGGTGAACATTCAATATTTATCGTTAGGATCGACCAAGAAGTAAGAAACGGAAACTTGTTGAAATACTTTTTACTGAGAATTCTATATTGTACCAAAAAATATAATACTGAATAAAGCTAATAATAATAATACATATTCAGGAACTGAAAAATAATAAAATTGTATGTATGTCTAAGTCATGGTTCATAATCGATGCAATATTACAGATTTTTGGAAAGTATGACTTTTTCAGGTTTTTTACATTGAAACTTCTAAACTAAACAGGGCCTTATATATTGTTGTTCTAAGTTCAATATTGTTTTAAAATCCTTGCGGTTTTGTAAAATCAATTGAAAATGTGAAGTTTTTTTGTACCTAACTAAAAGTTTTAGAAGAACCACTAGGAATTTTACAACAATATAACACTCAATAACTAATTTTTATGAATGCTGGTGAGTCGAATTGTTAAACCTGAGTCTTATATATTTAGCATACTGAAACATGGTGTAGTTTATTTATCTCATCAATCTTATACATCATAGGAAACATACTAACTTGATTCCAGTGTTTACGAAAACCACGTGATTGAATGTAAACAAGAGAATTGGCAGTAATTTTCTAGACTTTATCTTATCACTTTATTTATAACTTTAGATGAATTGAGGACAGAGATTATTTATTTATTTGCAAATAAATTCTTGATAAAGACACTCACTGTGAATATTATCAAATGGAGTAATATAGAAAGAAATATGTTTGCCCTTTGATAAATTTCGATTACATTATCGAAATATGTTTGCATTAACTCATTAATTTCGCATTCAAGTCTTTTGGTCAAAACATGGAAATGTATTAAGGCGAACGATTTTATTTAGGCTTAGAAGTTGTGCAAGAACTCTTTTCATTATTTTAAATATACTTGAAATTTATGTATTTTAAAATATTGAATTGGTCATTTAATTTATTAGTGTTACTTCTGAAAACTATTATCAATCAGCTGATTGTAGCAGGAAAATTTTGATATCGGAAACCTGGAAGCACTGAATGTCCGATTCATCCTGGTATGAGACTCCTCAGCATAACGCAACCACGATTAAGATGAGGAGTTCTATATTACGACGTAATGTCCAACCAGTGCTTCCAGGTTTTCAATGGTACTCTAACATAGATCGATTCATAATCTAAATCAAAAACTCAATAATCTGCACAACCTTATACAAATAAATAGAAATCTGCATAATCTACAATGAAAAGTGTTTACTATTATACTATCGCTAAAAATTAATAAAGTACCATCGATATCTTGAATTGTTGTTTATTCAGAATAACAAATATGTCTGAAAGTTGAAATTTTAATTACACGCTTTTACGTTGTTCTATATTCACCATCTCGTAGGTGATAGTTAATCTTTCTTATACATATATGTCAGGAACTGATAAAGCATATGTAAAGTGAAATATAAAACAATATGATGTTTGTTTTATTAATTAATCATTGTTTTTATTTATCTACACACTTATTTACATCTACCACCTTCAACTCCATTTTGATATGAATTAGAATATTAATAATAATAAATGAATTAATGATGTACATAAATGTCACTACAATAAACTGAATTGAAAAAAAGAACTGGCTATTTCTATTTCACCATTTTTGACTTATAGAAATTTACTATTCTTTCTAAGAATAAGTTTCATAGGTATTTTTCTGGAGTTAAAGAGCAAAAGAACTTCATAAACGATTTCGCTAGGTAGTTATATAAGTCACTTGAAGATAGACCAAAATGGAAAGCCTGAAAGCACTGCTTGATGGCCGTTTCGTTCTATTGTAAGGCTCCTCAGCAGTGAGCACCCACGATCCCGCCTCGTGAGATTCGAACACAGGACCTATCAGTCTCGCACCAGAGCACTTAACCGATAGACCACTGAGCCGGCATCCAACGGTGTTAATGTCTAACTTCAACCAATCCACAAAATTGAGCAACCATTCACCAATGTCCAATGTTTCCAGGTTTTCCATGGTGGTCTAGCTTCAATTGACTCATGATCTCAACTATAAAATCTCCACAAAAACCCCTTCTGATAATTATATAAGTATACTTAGAGGTGGTTTTCTTAGAAATAATGACTACTGCATAATACTATTAATTATTGAAAAGTAAACTGAATAGATTATTTTAAGAAATCCTATCGCTAAGTCAGTGTTAACAAAAATAGTTATCATAATTATAATATATTCACCTATAAGCAATATACGTTTGTTAGATAATCATCGTCATGTCAAGAAAAGTGTGCTACCCTAGACAGTGAATATCTACCTCTTTATTCAACAACTACTAACATGATGAAAACAGAAGTTTATTTGAAAAGTCTAGTGTTGTGTATGTGTACTTAGTTTATGATTTTTATAGTTTATTCAAAGATGCTTAACAATATGATGTATGAACTTGATGTATACTTGTAAGACATTTTCTGTTGACCAAAATGAGCTCAAATAATCAAACCAGATGTGTGTCAATCAAGTAATTAGATAAGTATAAGCATAGCTTACTGAAAGACATACAACAATGATATTTAACAATCTCCACAGACCCATAGACCCATTAGATCGAATAGTTTGTTTGATGATAAGTACCTTTAAACCTAACTAATAGAGTATACGCGACAGGTTAATATTAATCACTTAAATTGACATTCTTCACGGTAATCCGTAATTCAAACTTACCAATCGAACGAGTTAATATAAATTGTCAAATGAAAAACAAATATTTTCCCAATCATCAATATTGTAACTTACAATATAATTTGACATGTTGACGATGACGTGGTTATATTAACAGTTAAGACAATTGAAAGGAGTTAGTATTCTGGACAAACGTATTTAAATTTATCAAAGATGCATTGTAAATGTTATGGACGAAACACAGGTGAGGACAACCAGTGGATTATAATACAAAGTTACAGAACATCTTGGTAAACTATTCGAACTACACATTAAATACTTCATTTGCTAATTTCAATCATTTGTCCTCCATATTATGTATGATTCTTCCTATTTGTAGTTCCCAACTTTTCTCTTCAACTTCATCTCCTCAGCCTTCTACTGTCAAGGTTTTCCACTTCCGATTGGTGTTACATACTACTTATATCGAAGGACATAAGTAGCATATACCGAATAACAACTGAATGTAAATTTTTTTAAGTTTGACTTAGAAACTATATATTTTTTAAAATATTTAATAGCAATTTTGATAAAATAAACAAACGATTATTGAACACTTGACAAATTATTCAATACACATTATAGAAGAACTTCCATCGTACACTAATTTAACTGTAAACAAGAAAAATCATTCCATCTATCACACATAATTATCTACAACATAAAAAACACTTCAGTAATTTAGTTTACATAAAGTAAATACTTTTAAATTGTACAATCACTATACAATAAATTAGCCAAGTACAATAGTAACTAACACGATCAGAAAGAAAAGCACTTATAAATCATTACTTTCCCTCTATCAATTAAAGTATACATTAAGCGTGAAGCCTAATAAAGATACAAAGAACGAAACAAACCTTACTTATATGTATGTCTGGCAATGAATGTACACTGTAATGTATGGTACATTAGATAAATAAATTATTATCATGACATCAAAGTTATATACAATGATATAAAGCGAAGTAAATAACTGATTACATAAGTGGTTTACAAGCATCATCAAGTTTATACATGAAGGAATGTAACATCTAAAGAACAGAGAAAGTAGGCTAGATTATTTGAAAAGAGATTATTCGAAAAACATTTTGAAAGCAAATTTGTAACATGGATTAAAAAAAAAATAATGTAAGGTACCTCTTGAAGACTATTATCTTTCTAGTATATTTACAATGAAATATCATTTTTATGTAAGAATAATCTATCCAAAAGCAACGCGAGATCCGTAACAGGATAATTATGATTATTTATAACTAGAAGGAAAAAAACAAAATGAAAACACGGGGAATGAGACAAAAACAATAACAAAACTTACCGTGATAATTGTGTCATCATATGGACGCTAGACAGTTGAAAGAGTATAAGCATATACGTATATATTTATATATCCTTAATGATAACCGTAATAAATAAATAGAAGATAATGTTTAATAAATATATATATTTTGGTTAAATAACCATAGGGAATAAAATGCAATGTTCAACTATCTTCTTAAAAACAAAACTCAAATAGACAGAGCATATATATACATAACTTATGAATGGACTAAGACAAATGATAAAAATTTCGACATAATGTAATTTGGGAATTAAAAATCCCAACCATTGGGTAGCTAATGAAGAAGAAAGTGTTTTTTCGGCAGTACAATAATACAAATGAAGTATGATATGACAAAAGGAGAATGTCTAGTTATGGAAACAATGTTTTCATCTCATTCTATTTTTTTTTACCATTGATTAGTAAAAATAACGTTGTTCTTACATATAAGATATATACGTGTATATGCATTTATACGGTCTATGATAATATAAACATATACATTAACGTTGTTCAAAAATTATCCTAATTAGGGTAGATTTATATAAATTTAGAAGTGATTTAACTGTTATCATAACTTCCAAAATATTTTCCTTTTTTTTTAACTGAAATCATGAAATAATCAATGTTAGACCACCATCGAAAAATTGGGAGCATTGGACAGCTCTTTTGTCCTAGTATGGGACTTCTCAGCTGGATCGTGGATGAGAACTTCTGAGTTGCCAGAAACTAGGACGAAATAGCTATCCAGTTCTTGTAGTTTCTCGATGGTGGTCTAACATTTATCAGTAAATGATCTCAAAAAACTAAACAATCTGCACAATCATATAGTGATACTTTTTCTGTTTATTTAGGATGGCATGTTAAGCATAATATATGTATTCATACATACGTATATTTTTTATAAGATACTAGCCACAAATAAACTATTCATCATAGAAAACTAGACATAATTATTTCAACAGAAAAGTTTAATAAAGAGTTCATCGAATAAACTTTTATAGTGATATAAGATATAAACTGGATTATTTTCAACCAGGTTTGTTGGGAGATATCAACTCACTGAAGATATTAGTGAATGGTTGTTCAATTTTGTGGATTGGTTCAAGTTAGACATTACCATCGTTGGATGCCAGCTCAGTGGTCTATCGGTTAAGCGCTCGCACGCGAGACTGATAAGTCCTGTGTTCGAATCTCGCGCGGCGAGATCGTGGATGCTCACTGCTGAGGAGTGCCACAATAGAACGAAACGGCCATCAAGCAGTGCTTCCAGGCTTTCCATGGTGATCTAGCTTCAACTGACTTATGATCTCAGCTATATGAATTATCTTTTGTTTAAATCATCATTATATGTGAAGCATGAAGTATATTCCTTCTATTTTTTATCAGCACTTGTCAGATTTTCGGACAGTTTTCCATACTTATATATATAACTATCTAATCAATTATTTTATAAATATTTCTAAGATTTTTGTTTTAAAGTTCATACAACAATGTGAAAACAGCCAATTCAGTACTTTATTATGATTTACAGAAAATGTCATGTTTATAGATATAACAACTCACCATAAACGACTTCGTTCAGTTCATTTTCAAAAGCGTTTTTTATAGCAAACAGCTTGACTGATTGAATATTTGTGAAATATACAGAAAACAATTTCAAGTTTATTTGTTAACGAACAAGATTTGATCTATACTTTTAGTTAGAATACAATGTTTCAAAGCTCACTAGAGATTAATAATTCACATTAGCACATCACTAACTTAAAACCAACTAAGAGAAATAAAGGAAAGTGGATTCAAACAACGTATGAAAAGTTTGGGTTTATCCTAAAACAAGGAAGTCATTTGTGTGCCTTATAATGGATACAATACTTAATATGACTTCATTTTCTTATATAATAAGGAATGTTGTTCTTAGCTTTACTTGTTTATTATCCACTCTCGATTTGAATTACTATTTAATCATTCCTTTTCAAATCCACAGACTTATTTAGAAAGCGTTCAACTTTATGTCTTATATATATAGCTTGATTGAATTATTTTCTTCCATATTGTAATTAATATCTTGTATCATAAAGTTGTATTGTAAAATATGAACTTTGTTTATAAAGATCCTGAAAGAAAATGAAATTTTGTCTAGGTGATAATAAACTTATGGGTGAAAATGAGTTCATTATATTCTAATTATGATATTCAATTCACTTAATTCACTTCGGTTGGTTAAGAGAGTGTCGTAAAGATGTAGGTCAAGTATATACATAATTCCTACATACAACTAACAAATTATTTCGCATAGTTTTATTCATATTATCTAGATTATACTTTCAATACGCAGACAATGATCAGGTGGTAGAAAGATTTAAATCAATGGTCATATAATGAAGAACCTGCCCTCATATCTCAACTGAATATCGGACTTCACTGGAAACCATCAGACAAAAGGGAGATATTCAACAATGTATCTGAACAGTATGGTTTTCTTATTCTCATTCAACTTGTATTCGAAAAGAAAAACCAAATAAACAATTTGTTCATTATTACCACTTGTTAGGCGATTTGATATTTCTACCAACAATAGAAAGCTTAAGGGTAGTAAAAATTAATTTACCATTAGAGATTACTTAACCATATATTGAAGAACTCCTAAAATTAAAAAAAATTAGCAATTCTACTTCTGAATCAATTAAAATAATACATATAAGATCTTACGACTAAAATCATCATCCATCTTTGTTTATAATGCATGTGAAATAAGGCTATATCGAGGCAATACGCACAGTATGCACACATGGCCACTAAGAGACTGACCAGTTGTAGTCCTAAACATCAATGGGAAGATTCAAGCAAGCAATACTAAGTGAATTTAAAATCATCATAGTAATATAAAGTTCATCTGTTGTGTCACAGTTACAAAGTGAGCTATCAATGTTCTATTTTTAGAAAATATATAATTGAATCCTATCAGAAATCGTCAAATGTCCAATCAGTTAAAATTTAAAACATTTTATATTTTTTTGTTATTGGCTCATTTCAAAGTGGATATAAAGGGAACAGAGAAATTATCATATAAAATCAAAGCACATAATTATATATATATATATATATAGTAAATCCTTATTTTCTATATGAAAGAGATTCTAAAATATAGTTCATTTGATCTTGATCCACCTTTGATTGTAATAACATTGTATAATGCATCAGAAAAGAAATCATAGGCTGAAGACAAAAATGATTTCCAAAATCTAGGTGAGTTGAAAACAGTAAATATATATTCGATTTAAGACTTCATAACTTTCTGAAGTTTTCTATAACAAAAAGAGACAAACTGAAATTACTTCTATGTCCTGTTTTTCTAGAACTTCATAGAATATAGTAAATTACTCTGTAAAAGAACGTCAGCATAGCTTATTCTAAATGATTGTTGTATTTTCATAGTTTCCGTTTTTCTTTAACCTGCTAGAAAAATAAATTGTATATATATTCGTACTTTTTTTATGTATACTTACTTCCCCTTCGTGAAGGAGTATTAGTCACCCACCTGCATTCTCCGTCCAACCATGTTCTGGGCAACTCTTTCCACTCTT
This sequence comes from Schistosoma mansoni, assembly GCF_000237925.1. NCBI lineage: Eukaryota > Metazoa > Platyhelminthes > Trematoda > Strigeidida > Schistosomatidae > Schistosoma > Schistosoma mansoni. The sequence continues at coordinate 3,972,327 of NC_031497.1, forward strand.
TTCCAGTTGGTATTCATCCTTCTCATGTTTACTTTCAATCCTCGACGTAGTGAGTTCTTTGGTCTTACTCTTTTCCGTTTCCTTTCACGATTACAAGTCATCGCTTGCCACGTGAAGCAGTTCGATGATTTCGTCAACGTATATGTTATTCATTTCTAACGTCCTTTCCTTATTTCCTCCTCAACTGAAAGCTGGTTTGTTCTGTACTACAGTAGAAATACGTGTACTGGGAACATTTCATTTCATACAGATCTTCTTTATCAAATGTATGTCGTATTTTACGATCATACTTTTTCTTTTGTATATGTTGAGGCTTACTGATGCAGAGGCTGCTGCTACACTAGTTATCTTCATCTGCATTTGTTCAAGTATATGGGATAGAATTTTTGGCATATATATATATATCATTCGTGCATAATGCATTAAACATTTATAAAGTGTTTAAACAAAATGGAATATAATAATAAATAGAATAAATATATACTTACATAATAGTTATGCTATTAATAATAGACAGCTGTACTTGTATACACAATAGAATATAAAAAATATATAAATAACATAGTGATAATTAACAGATGTTTATATAAAAGTGTGAAATTAATTAGTAGTTACTAAGGGATATATTATTCAATAACGCTTTTCTTTCTTTTTCTTTTTTTTCTTTTTCTTCAAAAAAAAGAAAACTTAATCAACTGTTGTCTCATTTGATGATGTAATTTATATATATAGGTATGTAAAGATTGTTTAATACATATAAAATATTCATTAAATATATAAAAAAAACATGAACATTAATGAAAATTTAAATAATCTTCTTAATTCATTAAGTAGTATCTAAATAAAGTTTCTTTTTTGTTTTTTTTAATGAAATGAGTTCATTACATTATTTTTTTTCCTTTTTTATTTCATGTAACAATTGAATTCTACAAAAAAATCATACAGAAATGATTTTATATAGTTGAGATCATGAGTCAATTGAAACTAGACCACCATGGAAAACTTGGAAGCACTGCTTGACGGCATTTTCGTCTTATTGTGGGACTCCTCAGCAGTGCGCATACACGATCCCGCCTAGCGAGATTCGAACCCACGACCTACCAGTCTCGCGCCAGAGCACTTATTTTGTTTTATTTTCTATCAAAATGTTTGTGTTTCTTTAAATTAAAAAAATTACATAATTTGATGAAAACAGTTTAAATTTACGGATACAGTGAGAAAATCACCCAACTGCATCACAAGGCAAGTCCTCACATGGAATCTTAAAGGTTAAAGGAGATAAGGAAGACCAAAGAACACATTACGCCGAGAAATCGAGACAGATATGCGAAGAATGAAGAACAACTGGATAGAACTAGAAAGGAAGGCCCAGGACAGAATGGATTGGAGAATGCTGGTTGGCGGCCTATGCTCCATTGAGAGTAACAGAGGTAAGTAAGTAAATTGAATTTACAATCAAACTGTAGATTAAAAAACGAAAAGAAACAAATAAACAATTAAACAAATATCAAACTTCTTTTTGACTTAATGTAAATAATTAGTTAATATATTAACAAGGATTATAATTTCTATGGTTTACTTCTAATATTCTTCTAGGAAAATGTGTCATTTAACAGACAATGTTTTGGTGATTATTTAATAAAATGTACAAATAATAGTTTTATCTATCATAATTGAAAGCCTTAAACATAATTGATAGTTGCAGTCCTTTTTGACATAAACTTAATTATGTCATTTTATTAACAATTTGCTAAGACACTGTCTGCTTGAATATATGAGCTACCTATTCCTGTCATCTAGATATCACAACAAGCTATCTGTTTCTTGTTTGTTCTGAAACATCATTATGTCAAATAATTGGATAACCTAATTAAATGCGTTTATGAAAGTTTATGACTTTTTACTGTATAAGTTACAAAAGTGTCCAATCAAAGACATCGTGATGACTGACAATATGTATTGAAAAAGAATGAGCATTATTCAGATTTGGATTCTTGAACTGCTAACAAGTAACTGCTGATCACTCAATATTTATCATCACAATTGATAGACAAATAAGAAACGGAAATTTGTTGAAATACTTTGTGCTGAGAATTCTATGTTGTATCAAAAAATATAATGTTGAATAAATCCATCAATAATAGTAACAACAATGTGGAACCAATTTAAAGCGAAGATGTAGTAACAACTTGAAGTAATAATATCTGTAATTTTATATTCAACAAAAAGTGGCTATTTTTATATACAGTTGAAATCATGAGTCAATTGAAGCTAGACCACTGTGGAAAACGTGGAAACACTGGACGGCCGTTTCGTCCTTTTGTGGGACTCCTCAGCAGTGTGTATCCACGATCCCGCCTCGCGAGATAAAAACCCACGACCTACCAGTTTCACACCAGAGCACTTGATCGATAGACCACTGAGCCGGCATCCATCGGTGTTAGTGTCTAACTTCAACCAGTGGTTATAATCAACTTCACTATTCTCTTCTACTTTTTTTTCTATTTGTTAACACATATGCAATATATCTTAATTTATGAAATTCTGTTTAGATTTCATCATAATATACGAATGTTTTCAATGTCATAAATTCTCATAACTGTCAACAGTTGACGTGATTCTTATACATTTAAAACTGGGTTTTTTTCATTTAAAACTTCACTTACGCTTTCGTACATGAATAAACTAATTGTGCTACTTGACACTGTTTCTTTAACATCAATTTTAGTCTGCTTATCAACTAGTATTGATACATAAAACCATATTTATTTTCTTCAGTAAACAAACGTAAACCACCAAATCTTGTGCTAAACAAATCAATGTACAATTTGGATTAGAAAACAAGTTTTTGTCTGACTATAAATATTGATTCATGCTTGGCTAAATTGAGTTGGCACATAAGCCTTCTCCCCCGCGCATCATTTATTCTCGCTACCCTTTCTTCTTCGTTCCCTTCGCTCCATCTCTTTGATTGTCTGTTCAGATCAACGATTGCATGAAATATACTCAATTAAACTTCATTATAGTATTTGACTCATTTCATTACATTATTCACTAACGCGAGTTTAATTAAGGATTATATACGAGGGTAGACAGGATACATATTTCGACAGTAATCATTCAGATAACAATCATTTATCCGATCCAATTGGAGTCAGATATAAAGCCATTAAAAATCAGAAAAGTTTTGACGTGAAATTTCAATGACTATTCAATCTAACTGATTTGTATATCATTTTATTCTCTGTTTAATTTATTACTCTTTGTAAACCCTATCGACCATTTTTTTCGATGAATGTTTGATAACTTATGAGAAAAGTAATCAAACTTGGAAGTTTTTCTAATTCTTAAGTGTTTTTATTATTCTTGATTATTACACCTTTTTTAAGTGGAACCGATGAAGTTATTTTGTAAGATCCCTACTAACTACTTTTAAAATCTTACAATCAAAAGTAATATAATGACTTAATATATGAGAAAACTAATTAATTCATTGACAATTCGAAAGTGTATTAAAAATGTACCTTTAAATACAATTTTGTTTTAATTCTGAGGTAAGAAAAAACAAAAATTTATGTAGATCTTAGCACTGTGTTAAATTAATGATGTATCAAACCGTATCAGCAGCCTAGCGTCCTTATTGGTCCTTTTTTCCCTCTAGACCTGCCAGATGAGTTCAGAAGACCAATAACAGCTTCCACTATGCGAATCATTTATTTCAAATACACCTGGTTTATATACAAGCCAAACGGACCATATCACACCATAAAATAAGAAATAACATTTGTACAAGATCATGCCAAAAAGTGGCTGTGATCGTGGGAGACTGTAATTAATAAACTGAGTATAATTTAAGAATAGTAAATCGTATCATAATGGTCTGTAGTTAAAATAAAGCTTATAATAAGAGGAATGTAGATATACATAATCTAGTTACTGAATATTTACACAATAAAAATATACGTATAATATCAGTCTATAGATAGCTCTCAGAAGTTACATATAATTTAGTTCTTACTAGGATATAACACCATATATATCACCACAAGTTATAAGGAGAAACGGGAAAACATGAAGGAATTATTTCAGTTTCTACATATAATAAATTTAAGAAAAAAGAACTAAGAGACAAGACTGTACAACAACAACTGCGCTCATTTTTAACCAGTTGCAATATATAATTTTGTGAGACAAAAAAACAGAATTACAACTGGATTTTTCTTAGTGTCTACAAGGTTGTCCTTTCTCTTAGATGTAAAAACATTGAACTGTCAAAGAAGAATGAATAATAAGAAGGAAACTCGGAATAAGAAAAATGCATAAGTACTCTATTTCTCTTGCCGTAGGCGTGATAGATGATCTATAACTGAATTTGATTGAATGAACTTACACATGAATAATATGACAAGTGTGGAAAGAAATACACATATGTAGAGATACCAAAGTATCCATAAAGACAAATCTAAATATTTGTGATTATTAGCACACATCACTCGTGGAATTGCAAATAACTAAACATAAAAGTCTAAATGTTTTTTTACCCAAAAATGAACATTCAAAAATTAGTAGTGACAACTTTGTTACAATTAATTACATAGTTTAGAAATGATTGCTCCCCACTTATATGTATGTACATGAAAGGAAACGGAAAAGAGGAAGACAAAAGAACAAACTGTTCTGAGAGTTGTAAGCAGACCTGAAAAAAGATGAATATAAACTGCAGAGGATTCTACATAACAGAGTTGGATGGAGAATGCTGGTGGGCGGCCTATGCTCCCTCACGAGGAGTAACAGACGTTGTACGTGAGTAAGTTGACTACACTCACTTGACTCATCGATGCCGATGGCATAGAAATCTGTTCATTTACTATGTGACATCACTTTTATTCTTTATGATATTTATCACTATTCAGTGTCCTGCTTGAATAAGTTATTCTAAAAAATACATAGAAATAGTATAAAAGTTGATTAAATGAAATTTTTTATGGTGGTCATAAAATCTAATAGTTTATCCACATCTTAAACTTAACAAACAGAAAACATATTATGATATACAAACAGATTAACTGAATAGCATACATTCCAGATATCACAATGTATTGTTTTCAAAATAATAATAAATATATAAACAAAAGATCTATGATATTTAAGATACTACTTAAAAGTAAAGTAAACATGTTTTAAATAAACAATAAAAAGTTGAATACTTTGAAAGAACAAAAAATAAATAGAATAAGAATAAGACAGATGGATTTGATATTAATTGAGAAATAAATTGAATGAATTATTTATTGTTATTATTATTTTCTTTTTATTGTTTTCAACTTTTGTAATAGAAAATATTCTAACTGGATATGGAGTAAATAAGGTTTACATAAACTAGTTAAGTTACTGAAACCAAGAAACTTTATTTTTGAAGAGAGTGTTATTATGTGTAACGAGAAAATGAAAATTACAAAAGCTGAATTCAGGCAATCATAAACATTTGTATCTAAGAATTATAACAATTATGATTGATTTTATTTATCAGAAGGGGTTTTGTGGAGATTTCAATATTTTCATAGTTGAAAGCATGAGTCAATTGAAGCTAGGCCACCAAGGAAAACCTGGATGTACTGGACGGCCGCTTCGTCCTATTGTGGGACTCCTCAGAGAAGCGCATCCACGATCTCGCCTCGCGAGATTCGAACCCAGGACCTATCAGTCTCGCACGCGAGCGCTTAACCACTGGACCATTAAGCTGGTCGGCATCCAACGGTGTGAATGTCTAACTTTCAGGTTTTCCATGATGGTCTAGCTTCAATTGACTCATGATTTCAACTATCCAAATCTTCTCTGTTATTAAAAATTACAGTGATTAATCTCATGAAATAGTCTCTTAGTGATCTGGATTATGGGGATGAATGTTTTGTTTAATGATAATATCGGTAAAATACAAATATTCTATATCTTTTAGTATGACAATTTGAAAATATTCAAGACATCCTTATCCTTTCCTTCATCCAAAATTAAAGTTTGATGACTGATCTGGTTAAATGTTTTCTCTAGTCATAACTAAATCGTTACATGAATGCATTCTATCAAGTGGTTTTGTAGTTTAAGTTACCAGTTGATATGAGATACAGTACTGAAAAAATTTAAAAAGTATGGTTTACCTCTGAAATAAATATTTTATTAGATATGAAGTGAAATGTTAAATGATTACTTGTGCATAAAGAAGTTACTAAAAAGTCATTAAATATCCTTTCATAATTAATTCGTTGACCCTAGCAGTCACATGCTGTATCATTCAATGAGAAGCTTGTTTTTTGCATCTTAGACTTCATCAAAAGAATTCAAGTATGAAAGACTTCCATATTATAATAATCTTAGTAATTTACGAATTAATTGTTTAAAATGAACCAAAACTTCTGATCATAATTACTTCACTGAAACCATTGACGAAATTGATAGACATGAAAAAGTGACTTTCTTGAAGATTAAGTTGCTTGAACTTGTGGACGGAAGACCGGATCGTCATTATTTTGTTTTACACAAGTGAAGAAAATATCATCTCTGATTCATTATTGAATAAGTATAGTTTAAAGCACTTGAAAGCATTATGTTAAATGACTAAGTCATTTCACTCTAGTGATTCCTACCATGATATATTTCGCACATATCATTTTGTTCTTCCAATATCGATCCTAAACACTTCTTTAATGGTCGTATCCATACTACTCTTAATTTATTTTAGCTCTATCATTTTCATTTAAAATAGTGTTATTACGTAATTAGTAATTTTAATGAATCTATTACGAGATTTTAAAAGTAAATTACATAAGGGGACATGAGAACAGAACTTACATAAATGAACTGAATTATAAACAGACGTCGTATAAATATTTAAATGTAAATAAGATAATTATTATACCAACATATAACCTTCTGAAACGACATAATGAACTTAGCAAAAAACATATGGTGGGTAGAGCAAATAAAACAATGTTATAATACTTTGCAATTTTTATTAATTATTCTAATATACATGACTTCGTTCATAAAAAGCCTATACACTGTACTTTATAGAGATTGAAACGATATAGCAACTGATTTCTTTGTTCAAAGTTTTACCAACAGTTTTTTTTCATTACATAATCTGAGTTAGAAATCAAAATTCTCTACATTATATGTGATTATTAAGTTAGTTATTGAATGAAATTAAATTGGTTACATTTGCCAATCAATGTTTCATAACGACATCATCTGTATTTTATTGATTCTCTCAATTATATAAGTTCACCATTGTAACTGTTTTAAAAATTGATCAATCCAAAGACTTTTTTTTACTTGAGGAATCTATAAAAACTGTGATCAAATCTCAACACTTTTAATATTGATGAATTCTAAATTGGAAGTTTCCTTTTAACAGTTTTAAATTTAACATTTAACACAATAAATTTCAAGTAATTTATGTACATCAAGTTTGTGATATCTTTTGTATAACCAAAATGTTATTCTTCTTGCAACAAGTAATTTTAACTATTTACAATATCACTATTAACTGTTATTCATATTTCTAACTATTGAATAATTTTTTCTGGTTAGCGTAATCAGGAAGAAGCGCTGAAAGTGGATAGGACACACATTGAGGAAATCACCCAACTGCGTCACAAGACAAGCCCTCACATAGAATCCTGAAGGCCAAAGGAAAAGAGAGAAACCAAAGAACACATTACGGCGAGAAATGGAGACAGACATGAGAAGAATGAACAAAAATTGGATAGAACTAGAAAGGAAGGCCCAGGACATATTAGGTTGGGGAATGCTGATCAGCGGCCTATGCTCCATTGAGAGTAACAGGCGTAAGTGAAAGTAATCAGTTTTGAACTATTGAATGATTCGATCTCACTTTGCCCTTTGCAATTATTTTCTAACATATTTTACAAATTTGCTTTAAACAAGATAGGGAAAACAATCGTTTATGGACGACGTTTGTATGATGCTAAAGTGACCTTGAGAATATTCACCTACTAATTAGGACTAAATGAGAGTTACAAAGCAGTACGAGGAATTAGAATTATGTTTTACAATTGATAGTTAAGTATAAGAACTAGATTTAAGGTTTTCATCACAAACCGACATTAGCTAAAATGTCAAAATGCTAATTAATCAAATGTATGAATGAATGTTGTGTCAAAATCCAAGACTTGTTATCTTATATCTGATTGGTTTGTCTTACTACAAAATCTTATTTTAATGAATTCACTAATAAACGTTATTCTCAAATATACTAATAAGCGAAATA
>NC_031497.1:3980813-4079994 GCF_000237925.1 Schistosoma mansoni
TAGATCATATATACCCTTTATCCAATCAATACAACAAATCGCTATAACTTAGACACTTCGTTCATGAATTTCTATTTCTACATCGTTCTATATTTCACAGAGATAATATCGGTACATCATGACTTTACTTCCTTTTTATAGCCTACATCAGTTATATACAAAATTCTACTTTAACTCAATATTCATTCCAATTCAAGAGTACTTTCAATGATATTGATTTACACTGAAAAATACTCTTGAACTCTATCAAAGTCTTATAATATCACCCTTAAAAATCTAGACTTTTAGTCAGTTTTTCTTTTCTAAAAGCTGAAACTATATCTAATGTTTAATTTAATCACATTGATTTCATCACTATAAAATGAAACGGATCAAAGATAAACTAATTTACTTTTTTTCGTATTCTAGTCAAATTAAATGCGAAAATATTCGGTTAAGAAAATGTGATCCCCCCCGAAAAAAATTCCCCTGGGAGATTTTTCTTACTAACATATTTTGTTACTGTCAAAAATCAAATCAATGTTTTCGCTACTCTCTTATTTGTAATTTCATCTAAGAATTTATATGGTTTATTAGTAAAGGTTATGATGTTTAAATGTTGAAGATTATTGATATGATATATTAAAACTTCTAGACACTTAATCAGGAAAAAAAGTAACGGATTTAAGATTAAGGTCTTCTATTCAAGATTAGTTTACATACAAATGTTAACGATTTATTTATATGATTAAAATGTCGATAAAATCATGAAATGTCTTGGAATATCTGTCAAAATCATTAACGGCTTTTGTTCTCTTTTTTAACAAAATTTATAAATAAATTGGATTCCGGAGTTGTTAGCTAATGTTAGCGGATATTAGGATGGAATAAAAGCGTAATCATCCAATTATAACTCAATATTAATACCGCCATTTTACTAGTTTAATATGGCAAGTGTTTAGTCAGCAATAATAGTAGTAATAACTATTGTTATTAATATTAACTAACTCCGCTTGTAGCTCCTCTAGAGTTACTGCCGGTCCAAAGCCCGGATAAAGGAGGAGGGTTGGCCATGAGGTTAGCAACCCCATCCCGTAGAAAACCAACCAAACTGCATCACGAGGCAAGACGTAACTTGGAATCCGGATGGGAAGCGGAAAACATGAAGGCCAAAGAACACATTACGCCGGGAAATAGAAACAGATATGAAAAAGATGAATAACAACTGGAAAGAACTGGAAAAAATTGCCCAGGATAAGGTTGAATGGAGAATGCTGGTGTGTGACCTATGCTCCTCCACGAAGAGTAACAGGCGTAAGTAAATAAGTAATATTAACTGTTTAGCATGATATTCGTCTTATTTCAATGTGATATTTTATTAAATATAATATTCTTCTTATCAATTTTGTGAGAACTGAGTTCGGTATGTTATGAAATGTGGTTTTAAAGTGTGATCTTTATTTTTGTATTTCAGCAGGTCATTTTGAGTATAATCAACCTTTGAATCCATTTATTTAGTTAAAGTGATCATGGTGTTTTTAAAAGGTCATTAAAATTGTCTATCATCAGTTTGTCTGCTTATTTATGTCGTACAAATCACAGTAGTATACTGTTTCAATTACTAGTAAACCCACTATTATAACAGTGACAGTTGAATTTATCCGATAGAATATTCTCGATCTGTGTTTCATAATAATTAGCATTAGCAAGATATATACTTTTCCAATGTGCAAATATGGTACAGTCCCAATGTTTTTGAAAGCGACACCAAGTTGAGTTGTTTTAAATTCGAGAACAAATAATCGTTATTTTCGTGAATAAATTTAAATATTACATAAAATTTGAATGAAAATTGAAGTGTCAACCTCCTATAAACTATCCGGTATGAAAGTCTATCATTGCCTATATTCAATAAAATACTTTGTGCATTTCATATGAAATGATTCTATAATTACACTGAATATGCTTTCAATATTCTACCTCCAATTTATTCAGTAATCTAAGTTACATCTATTGGTTTTGTATTCATCCTAACAATACCAACTAGTGAGTTTGTCTACAAATGATAAACTGACATTTAAAAATTTACAAAACATCTATGATGATTGTCAAAACATTTTCTAATAGAAATGTATTTATCATACAAAATGAAAAAAATTACACATCATATACATCGATGAAAAGAAAGGTTCATAGAATAAACGATTTAAGAAAAATAATAAGGAACTGGGCAACTTTTATTCATAATGATTTTAGCGGAGTAGATAACCTGGAAATCCTTCCAGAGCATTTTATTGAACAGTATTGTCACATTTTTGTTTCTTCTTCCTGTTTTGTATTTCAACTTTTGTTCAGGTCTCTTGTTAACTATTTAATGAACGAGAACACAGGTGGGAACAACCAAGTGTAATTCAATATAAAATTACAGAACTACTTAGTAAAATTTGAGAACCATACAGTAAATACTTCATTTGCAAAATATAAACCAATTGTCTCAGACTTGACTATTCCTTAGTTTCCACACCAATCACTCTGTTCTTGTTCTCTTTTCTTTTATCTTTTTAACCTTGTCATACCAGGCATTTCTCTATCAAATGACGGTAGATACTACTTATATCTGTCGACATCAGTAGCACACACCATAACCATACTTTATTTTCTTCAGTCTTTCTCGTCTGAGCTTTTTTTTTTATGTGGCCTTGTTTAAAGACTTAACTTTTGTTCCTTAATTTTACCGTTGCATGTTGCTGGACTATCGACTATAAGGTCGTGTTTGACTAAACTCAAGGTCATGGAGTCGTTCAATGTATAAATGTTAACCTTTGACTGTTTACTTGGAAAGGTTGCTGGAATCCTTGTGGATGAATATCTGATCCCATATTGTTGGGACTGCTTTTAATGATTCTTAGGTGCTGAACGCTTGTTTACTAACGATTCATTTGTTCTTTAACACGTTGATTTGTGTCAGAGAAACCCTTGACTGTATAGCATAGGCTGTACCCTTGATATAAATTATTCTCTTTCTTAAATTAGAACAATTTAAATTGAACACAGACTTCGCATTTTGACTTGATTTATTGCTGGTCACTCAAAAAGGCTTCTTATGCTGTACAGAAGAACGTAGTCTGGTTTAATCGAATAAACTTTGGTTTGTTAGTCCTGAGTTCAAACCGAATATTGTCATTAGAACAGGAATGATTGAAGTTAGTTATGCAAAACATTAGATGATTGCTTACTGACTCTAAGATTGAAATCTCGTCTCTAGATATGAGTACTCCCAATCCAATCCTCAGTTGTGTCAAGAAAATGCATTTCTGAGGAGTCGTAACCTAGAATGAAACAACTAACCAATCGCTTTTGATTTTCATTAGTTCTTTGGTTAATATCACTCCGTAATGTAAACTCTAAAATTCATATACTCCCAAAAACTCTCTAACACAAGTTGACATTGTTTGAAACCAACTTTATTTTTTTCAAAATAATTTTCTGTTTCTTTTTTCTATTCACAATTAATTAATTCACTTAATTGTTCTTGCCAACTACTTATCTATATTAGTTCTATACAATTTTAAAAATATCATAGAGACACGAATGAGTTGCATAAATCATAATAAGAAATACACCATTCATACATAATAAAAACAAAATACAAACTTTAAGTAGTGAATCAGTTCAATGTTTGTAGTGTATTTAAACTCTTTTTCTTTTTTAAAAAGAAATTTTATTTTTATAATAAATTATTTCTGGTTGATATTACATTCACTCTTTGTTGTTTGACCTTTAGAAGAAGAGGGAATAATGAGATTGGCATTTTTGATTGTTGATTGCACTGATAATGATGGTAAAAAAAAATTGTCATTTATATAAGTAAAAGAAAAGTTAAGTGATTAATTTGCATAGTCAAAAGCATGAGTCATTTAAAGCTAGAGCACCATCGAAAACCTGGAAGCACTTGGACGGCTAAGGAGTCCCACAATATGACGTAACGGCCGTCCAGTGCTTCCAGGTTTTCCTTGGTGATCTAGCTTTAATTGACTCATGCTTTCAACTATGCAAATACTAGATCTCCACAAAAACCCCTTCTGATTAAGTGATTTATTGTCAATTTTTCAATTTTTTTATCCAGATCAGTATTCTGTTAAATAAGAATATGAATATAAATTTATATTGAACTAAATTGTTGAATTTAGAGTAGTCTGTTCCAATTTTAATGTTTTTTGAGATTTGACTATTCAATACATAATCAGTACTGTAATTACACAAATTGAGGTCGTAAAAACGTTTCATAAAATATAGTTTACATTATTCTCATCAGTTACAAATAACAGTTGTTTTAGTGGAAATATTTTTTTATAGTTTTATATTGTTCAAAACCTTATTTATTACTATCAGAAGTCATGATTATCGGCTACCTCATCTAATTAAACCATTTTCCTAACCAAGAAAATCTCAAAAGAACTATATCAACAGTAGTTTGCCAAAAGTCAGTTCATTCTGATAGAAAATGGAATGTTGGAAGACAAAAGTTAGTGGAAATGTTTCTTGTATTAATCAATGAATGAGGTAGTTGGATGTTCTGATCATCAAAGAAATCCTTGATACTCCTAAAATGGATTGTTTTCTTTGAAACATTATCTCAAAAACAGATCCTCATTATATGTCATTTACACATAACAGGTGTGTGTCAACTTTACAATTAAATGTGAAGCTCATAAAGACAGTAAATCTTATATTTTATGAATGATCTGAAGTCTTATAATATATTATCTGTTGAAGTTGGAAGCATAAATGTTAGCTATTCATAAAATCTCTATTAGCCTGAATATAACCAATTACAATGATAACCAATCCATTGAGGCTCCCCTCAGAGAATCTCTTTTATAAGGTCGTAAGTTTCATTTTCTGAATAAATTCATATTTATTGTTATGACATGTTATGTTTTTCAATGAAAGTTTATTACCTAACTGACATACGTCAATAAAAGATGATAACATTTATTGAAAACTGTAGGAATAATTTCTTTTATTTAGTTCAAAATAAAGAAATATCTTTAAATCACATTGAAAGTGACTTCAAAAATCAAATTTATCAAGTGGAGATCTTTTTTCTGGACTCATAAACATATATATATAATAAAATAAAAAAATCCTATGCTAAAATTATATCTAATTTCAGTATGGGGATTAGTGGAGACCATCGAATTTTCACAGTTGAACATACTACAATAACCTTAGTTATAAGAGCTTTTTGTAAAGATGATGATAGTTTTAGTAATACAAGACTATTTCAAAATGAAATACTTAATTATACCATAGTCAGGTTGAGATATGATAACCTGATAGTATTGTGTCTGTTCAGTTAACTAAAAGATCCTTATTCAAAACTTGATAAACATGTTTAATCCTTTAAATATCTAGTCTTGGATCATACAATACTATCGCCTTCTTTTCACCTATTTCAACGTGATATTTCAATATATGTATTATATAACTCACTCGTCCGTTCTTTATTTAGAAAAACGTTTCTAAATTACTTCCGTATTCTCACCTGAGTTATAATTGTTAACGGACAAATAGTAGATTGATCTTGTTAACATTGTTTACTAATTTTTATGAGCTCCAAGTTTATCAGAGGATTCTATGTAGATGAAATGTTACGTATCACGTATTGAAATGTCACAAGAATATTCTGTAAATGGAAAGATCCTTTATAATAGATGTAACCTATCTCAGGGTTCCAATGAATGAAATTCTGTCTATGTAGTCACATGTTGTGAATGAGAGAGATTAATAAGGAACTATGACTTATAAGTCTTTAAATCTTTCAAGTGTAAAAAATTTTCACAACGTATATATATATATATATATATATATATATATATATATATGGACAGCAGCATTTTAAATTTCTGTCTTTTTGAGCTAATTCATGAATATTCTACTCGAATAAAAGTTTTAAACTGGTTTATTCCACGTTGTATTCACATGAGACGTAAGTGTCACTTTAAATAATTTAAGAAACTTTATTTCCAGTTTGTGATAAACGAATGTTTATATGTCCGAAACAATTATCTCCCTTTTAATAAACGATACCTACGTGAAAGAATAAAGTATGAGATATAACTTAAACTAATAGGATATAGTGAATTTCCTAAAAAATTCAAATGGATGACTTAAGAGTTGAATTCATTGGCCGATTAAAGCTAGACCACCATGGAAATCCTGGAAGCACTGGATGACCGTTTACTTCTAGTATGAGACTCCTCATATGATTTAGTGAAATTTTTTAAAATTCAAATGAATGAGTTTAAATAAAAACTTTCGACAGTATATTACTTATTTTTCCTGATGTTTGTACATGATTAGAGAAAGATTAAAATGTAGGATTATCGAATATAAACTATTGATTGGATCAAATTAACAGAATTTTGGGTTTCCTTTACATTTTATCAGTGGGCTAAATTATATTATAGTTGAAATCATTAGTCAATTGAAGCTAGACCACCAAGGAAAACCTGGAAGCACTGGACGGCCGTTTCGTTCCATTGTGGGACTCCTCAGCAGTGCGCAATCGGTGAACGGTTGCTCAACTTCGTGGATTGGTTGGAGTTAGACATTGACACCATCGGATGCCGGTTCAGTGATATATTGGTTAAGTGATCTGGCGCGAGAGTGGTAGGTCCTGGGTTAGAATCTCGCGAGGCGAGATCGTGGATGTGCACTACTGAGGAGTCCCACAATAGGATAAAACAGCCATCCAGTGCTTCCAGGTTTTCCATGGAGCTCTAACTTCAATTGGCTCATGCTTTCAACTATGAAACATACTAAAACTCCACAAAACCCCTTCTGATAATACTTGTAATATCCCAATGAGTAGAAAAATTAGATTTATATATATTATTCATTCACAATTCTATTTTGGTAACTTTAGTTCATTTTAACTTGTATAAATAATTCAACTTGACCTTAATTGATTGAAATTCAATATCTAACTAGTCCTATTTTAACAAATATTCAAAGATACCGTATATTTGTCTTAATGGGAAAAATATAAAGTTTAAGCAATAGTTGACTAACTTAATTTTCTTTTTGTTACCATTCTAATATTCTTTCTATTTGCAAATGAATGATTCATCATATAACAGAAATGTAATTTATTAAAATGATCATATATATATATATATATGATGTGTGATACTTATGTCTTTTGACATAATTGGAAAACTTGTCATCAGAAGGTTGAAAAGATCGAGTTGAAGAAAACAGAAACGGAAAAGAGAAAAGAATTGTGAATTGGAAGAATCATACAAAATGTAAAAGACAAATGATAGATTTAAAAACGAAGTGTGGTGCGGTCTACTTATATCCACATAAGTAATATATGGTGATGGTCAGACATAGAATGTATTTTGGCACAAGATCGATAAGGAAAGAACAGGAACTAAACGCAATCGGTACGAAAATGCATTAACAATGAAATCAGAGAAGACGGACTGATATTTGCAAAAGGAACAGTTAAGATTGAGACAACTAATTGTTATTTCGAAAATTCACTATTTACTGTATGGTTATCAGAATTTAGTGAGATAGTCTGTAATTTGTGCTTAAATACATTTGATTGTCCCCACTCGTGATCTTGTTCGCTACACGTTTACCTTTTAAATAACTCAAAGTTCTTGGAACCAACGTATTATCAACACTGTTCATTATAACTCTCAGTTTAATAATAAACATTAGTTTCATCACGAACTAGATATATTTAATTGATTACTAATGAAATAGTTGTTTTTTTATTTACAATCCATACCATTCAATATATGTGAACATTTCAACTTTACCGTTGCAAGTACGGATCAGACAATTTTATACTTAATTTCATACAATGGTATTTACTTATTCTTTCTGTAAACAAAAGTTATTAGAGCTCTTACACGAAACAACTGATATGTATATTATATAATAATAGTATATGTAATAGCATGATAACAAGTAAATGTTCATCGTCATATAGATAGATACCTGTAATTTCTTAGAAAATAATAATGTGTATACTATTTTTGTGTTGAATAGTCACTTAACCCCAGATGGATTTATGAAATTTTCAATGAATAATCAGGTTCCATGAATTCGAATCATATCAAAAGCAAAACAAGTGTCATAATTACCTCTAGATGATTATCATACTATATTGTGGTGTGATTATCAATGGAAATGCGAACAATTACATTTCAAATAAGTGGTTGAAAGGTATCTGGCTTTACTGTGAGACTTATGAGTCTTGCATTCAATTTTGTGCTTCAGACAAGGAATAAACAAGTATCACATACACTTTAATTTCAAATGATCCTCTAACTGACCTCGGTCTACAGTGAAAATTATCTTCAAATGGAATCATTCAATAATGATCATTGGAAAAACGCATATATGTATATACATATATATAATGTACTGATTCATTATTCCTTATTTTGCCAATAAATTATCATAAATAATTCAAACAAATAAACTTTAACTCAGAAAGTGAATTTCATAGTTCTATTTTGTGTCTTTTTTCTTTTATATTGAATTATTTTCATTCAATTTGTTTCTTTATAGAAAACAAGATTAAATCAAAATTAGTTTTAAAAAAAACAACTTGTTAGTCATCATCCTCATCCTCAACATCATCATCCTCATCACCATCATCGTTATCTAAAATAAATTTAGGAAAGTTTGTTTATTTATGTCAAGTGTTTTATAAAAATATTCATTATTAAAAGTTAACTTGATTTTGTTTATTACAAAAATGTATCAAAATGTTTTATTTATTAAATTTTCTTTTTTTTATTCTTTTCTTAAATCAAATTCGTCAATTTTTCTTTTTTTTGCTTGTCAAGAATATTTTTTTGTAATTTCATTCTACCTATTAAGAATAAATAATGTAAGAATGATCAAGTATTTCATAATTCTGATCATAGTGTAACGAACAAGAACACGAGTGGGGACAATCAAATGTATTTAAGCACAAATTACAGACTATCTCACTAAATTCTGATAACCATACAGTAAATAGTGAATTTTCGAAATAACAATTAGTTGTCTCAATCTTAACTGTTCCTTTTGCAAATATCAGTCCGTCTTCTCTGATTTCATTGTTAATGCATTTTCGTACCGATTGCGTTTAGTTCCTGTTCTTTCCTTATCGATCTTGTGCCAAAATACATTCTATGTCTGACCATCACCATATATTACTTATGTGGATATAAGTAGAACAGACCACAATAGTTATGACTATGAAGAAGATCAAATGAGCTAATTTGACAAAGTGATGGAATTATGCAAGTTTTAATCGTTGAGAGTTTTTGTGAAGTTTTTTTGTGTGTATTTAATCTTTTTTTTATACTTGCCAAATTTCTGTCAAATTGTTCTTTCAGTTATTGATGAATAGCTGACAAAGTAATCAGATGTAAAAAATTTTCAATTTATTAAAATTTGATTTATTTAAAGTTCTCTTGTTATAAAATCAATTTTAAATTGTATTGATCATTCTCCGATTAATGAGTTTCTGCTGTAGATTAACATTTGAAGTTATACATTTTTAATGTACATATAAACTTACTGTTTAGGAAATGTAGTGTAGAGATAAGCGGTAGGTAAAGCGAGGCAAAACAAGGACAGCATATTTACAATGGAAAAGCATCTGGAACTCAAAACAACTGTCAACCAACACCAAAATCAGAATTTTTAATACAAATGTCAAGACGATTCTATTGTATGGTGTGAAAACCTAGGGAACTATGAAAGCTATCATTTAGAAGATACAATGGTTTATTAACAGTTGTTTAAGCAAAATACTTCGGATCCGTTGGCCAGGCACTATCACCAACAACTTACTGTGGAAGAGAACAAACCAGATTCCATCCAGCGGAGGAAGAAATCAGGAAGAAACTCTGGAAGTGGATCGGACACACATTGAGGCAAAGCACCCAACTGAGTTACAACGCAAGACCCCACTTGGAATCCTGAAGGCCAAAGGAGGGGAGGAAGACCGAAGAACACATTACGCCGAGAAATGGGGACAGATATGAGAAGAATGAACAAAACTTGGATAAAGCAAGAAAGGAAGGCCCAGGACAGAGTGGGTTGGAGAAAGTTGGTCGGCGGCCTATGCTCCATTGAGAGTAACAGGCGTAAGTAATTAATTAAGTAAGTAGAGCGAATTCATGAGTTTTTTCAAAGTTTCAGATAAAATTAACACATACGTTTACAGTATTTCAATCAAAGTTTTCAATAACTACTCAACAAATATTTCTCTATTTGAATGTTTTGTGTTTGGGGATGACTAGTTATATATCTTTATTTCAACATTTTGTAATTGAACCATTAAGCAAATACTCTAATCTCCACAAAACCCCTTCTGAAAATAATTAATTGTATGAGAATATTCATGCTAGTGTATTATGTCATATTATTTATTGATATTATGTGTATGGTTAACAATGTTCACCATTTTGTCAATGACTTATGCCTAACCTTACGATTACAGTATTTCAATATATAGTACATGATGAATTGTATTCCTAACCATTTAGGTTGACAGTTTCTTATCAAAATATAATCTAACTTTTCATTATTATTGTTATTGAGTAACCGATGATTTAATTGTTATTCTTTTATTGAATTTTTTAGTAACATTAACAGTGTCCCTCGTTCAAATTGAAAGATCTAAATGAAACTTCATGTGTATTAACCTATCGATTAAATGTTTGATACATAGAACTGAAATGATAACCGATTACCAATATCTTTCGATATATAATTTATTATAAAATAAATAAAAAAACACTTATTATTCTTTTTCTTTAATAGTTGAGATCATGAGTCAATTGAAGCTAGACCATCATGGAAAACCTGGAAGCACTGGACAGCCGTTTCATCCTGTTGTGGGACTAATGAGAAGCAGTCTCCAGTGAAGTTCAACCAGGTCTGTTGTGAGATACCAACTCATTGAAGACAATGGTCGATGTGTCGCTCAATTTCGTAGATCGTTTGAACTTGAACATTAACACCGTTGGTTGCCGGTTCAGTGGTCTAGAAGTTAAGCATTCGAATGCGAGACCGTTAGGTCTTGAGTTCGAATCTCAAGAGGCGAGATCGTGGATGCGCACTATGGAGGAGTATCATACTAGGACGTAACGGTCTTCCAGTGCTTCTAGGTTTCCCACGATGATCTAGCCTCAATTGACTCATGGTCTCAACTGTTAAAAAAATTACCCTTCTGATACTTAATATTCTTTGTCGAATATCATCCTTTATTATTTCTTTTTTTATTCGTACAAAGAAAACAGTAACAACAAGTAATAATAAGTACTTGCAAATAATTTAACCACATTAATTAATCATGGGATGAAAATAAATTAAGCCTACATGTATAATTTCAATTTATTAATTATTACAATCTATTCATTTACGTCAATATAATTTACCTAAACTAAGACACAATGATAATAATTCATTTTCAGATATTTTTGTCAAAAATTAGTTTAGAAATAAGTAGTATATTTAAAAAAAACGAAAATATATTAGTCAAATGTTTTGAATTTTTTGTTTAAAAAAAGAAAACCTTATTTAATTTTTAGCTTATATGAAGAATATCTGTTACGACATTATAATCAACGTTTTATGTAAAGATTGTATGAATACAGAAGAAAAGTAAATGATGTAAACATCAATGATTTAAATAACACATTTTTAACGTTTATTTCTATGTTTATTATTTAGTATATGAATAAATCATTTTGACTTGATAACTACACTATTTTTGCTGGTCAACTGATCATATGATCTTTAGATTTCAGTACATTTAAGAGCTTAACTTTAATATCAGAAGGGGTTTGTGGATATTATAGTAGTTTTAATAGTTGAGATCATGAATCACTTGAAGCTAGACCACCATGGGAAACGTGGGATCGTGGATGCGCACTGCCGAGGAGTCCCACAATAGAACGAAATGGCCGTACAGTGCTTCCAGGTTTTCCGTGTTGGTCTAGCTTCAAGTGATTCATGAATTCAACTATTAAAATTGACGTTAATAGTTAACCGAGTGATTAGTCATTAATTCAGCTAAGTTAGGTCGTTATAACTTGCCTACAATTCATCATTTTTTCATCAAAAGGTAGTTCACAAGTAATCACAACATTAAATCTACAATTCACTCACAATAGTAATAAATAGATAATAAGGTCCCAACGGAGATTAGAAAGAAAATATAAAGATTAAAATCTCAATTGTTTCAATTACTATTTGATAAAGCCAATAAAGATACATAAAATCATTGATAGTTCACATTTAATCAAAATATCACCATTAAGATTTTTGATCAAACTTGAGGTCTTCAGTTCAAATAATCTTTGATATGTGATTGTTTAGAATTCAAATAAAGTAACTCATTTAATTAATCCTTCAACCAAAGAATAATGGGATTCAACAAAGTTACAGAAAGTATCTAATTTTATATAAACATCATAAGCCAAACGATCTGACAGAATTAAAGTAATTATAAGACAAAGAAGTAAACTAAACATTTTTACCAACTAGAAAAATATGCAATAACAAAAATTTTTCAATTTTATTTCAAACGAGTATTACTTGTGGAAATAGATTTGAGAATTGGCAAAACTCACTGAGTCATCACAGAACTATTTTACATTATATAATGAGGAAAATGACATTGGTCGAGTTACCTGCAAATTTTGTGTCCTTCAAATGTTCATGTTTCCTGTATGGGGTTGTAGAGATTGTTGAATTTTTGATTGTGATCATGAATCGATCAGTGTTAGACCATCATTAAAAACCTAGAAGCACTGAACAACCGTCTAATTTCAGTATGAACTACCCTGCTGAGGAGTTCGTGTTTTCAGTGATATTTCTATTTTCATATTATATGACTGAAAATATTCAATTAAATATTTTTAACGAATAAAATTAATAAGAATTATGGTGTTTTATCCTTTGTTTCTCCACAATACTTTTCCATATTCACGATAATATGTCACATGTGATTAAGAGAGTGAAAACGAACATTTTATTCTGGTCAATTTAGAAAATAATAGAATCTCCACATGAAATACGGATTTGTTATAAAACCACTGGAATTATATAAAGACTCAGAATGCTGGATAGTATGTCGTTCAAAATGGAACACTTTCAGTTCAGTAATCTGAGGGGGAAACTAAAAGATAGATGGAAATTGAGAAGTCTGTTAGCAGATAAATAAACTCACCTTCATTTTGTTGCGTTTTGTCTTTATATGAGTGATACTTTTATAGTCACAAAAAATCAATAGCGAAGCTCACAGCATACCAGAAACATATGATAAAGTCCACAAGGCAACCACTTTCACAATCGAAGAAGAAACGTATGACATAATGTCATAGCACAATGTCTATTATTGAGAATCCAAAGCAATCTACATAAAGGGCAAATAATGTTCAGCGATTTTCAATACGACCATGAAATGAATACTTGTGATTAACTGATGGGTTGCCAATGGAAACCATTAGAGATCTAAAGATGAGTTTTTTATCAAGCAACCTTAAAATATATTGATTTTGACAATGTTATTTATTCACCAGCAAATCAATTTCAATTACATCAAAATGTTGTTGATGAATGGTACACTTCACTTAGTTTGCTTTCGTTTCATCTAAGCCATCTAATTGTCTTCAAATTTTTATTTATGCTTACTGATCCCAATGACTTATGTATTTCTATCGTTGGTAAAAGTCAACAATGACATATGACGATAATCAATATATATATATATATATATATATATATATATAAGTTAACCGATTCGATCCAGTAGTTGCTTTGGTAGGTATTTTTGTATCGAACCTAATATATAGATTATGTTGACATAAATATTTGCTTAGTTGTTGAGCTTTATAGAAAATTCATTTTCATTATTTCTATCAGATATTGCAACTGAAATACTGAAAATAAGGGGAACTGAGATAATATTTTTGTTTACCTATTAACGCATATACAGTCTGTAGGTCAAGTGGTGATTGCAATACAAAGCGACATTGTAAATGACAATCACTTCATACATAAGACGAAGCTGGTACGACAGATCCTATTTTATTATCAAAGATTTGAGAAATCCACTTTAGAAGTCAACTTTGGTAAGAGAAGTAAATATGATGAGATTGATAGATTGTAGGAGTCGTGTCTTAGAATAAATAGGTGTAAGATAAGTTGGATAACGGAACTTTTACGTTTTAGTAAACAGGAAAATATTCAGGAGAGTGAAATAGATATCATAAGATAGCAATTTTTACATAAGCAACCTGTATGCTGCTAATGAATTTATTTTGATTATCGGACACACTTGATCTCTAATATCATCTACAAGAAAAATACATTCAAAGTTTCTACTTTAACTCTATGGCGAGTTCTTGCTTGTTCATGTGCTATACAATTATAAAATGTCTTTTTCGATCAAATGTAATTTCACTTGATCTTTTATATTTACAACAGAAATCTGTACTAACTAGACACTGTATAAAAGACATAAATTGAATAGCTTAGTTGCTTCGCTTTTCAGTCTACTTTATCAGTTTAATACCCTCAGACTACTTCTCTAATACCTATTATCTTCCATCTGATTATATTGCTAAGGAGTTCTGAAGATTCATAAAGTTTTAGGATGATTTCTGCCGCAAAAAAAATACGAAGCTAAAGGAGGATTAGCTGATCTGTTCTTCTTGATGATGCGTGACCACAATTCAAAATGAGATCAAGACCAATACTTTCACATACTATTATAATTCAATCGTTTAGCTTTTCTATTTCAATCAGTTTACGTTACACTGAGATGGCCAGGTAATAACATAGTTACAGTTCATCACTGTAAGTTCTGGTGAGAACTCCGAGGAACTCACTTAGAACCGACAATTTAGTGTTTATTCAACATCATTATTACAGACCTACTAAAAATTCATCAAGATACCAATGAAACAAACAACTGATTAACTCAGACTTTTCAATCGTATATCGAAACAAAACCCTATTTACAATCATCCCGATGATATTAAGACTTTACAGTGACTATTCAATAATTGTAAAAGTCAAACACTGTAATCAGAAAATGAGGCTTCAATCACAAACAAATTACGATTTTTTTTAAAAATATTCACTTCGAAACAAAAAACCACTGCAATAAAAAAAAGATAAAACCAAGATAAATAAGAAATATGTTTTTTAAAAGTAAATAATTGAATAAATGAATGATTCATCATCACCATCTATATTATGGTCAACAATTGTATCGGATAAACAAAACAAAATAACATGTGTCACCAACACTCATAAACAGATAAACATTTTGAATGAAACCACTTCATATATATATATATATATATATATATATATATATATATATATGTATTTACGAAATTGCAGTTTGTATGCATGTATATTTGTGGAATGTCACATACACAAACAGATATGTATCGTATACTAAAAGAAATATGAATATTGTTCTGTTTTAAAAAAAAACAAAACACCACCCCATACATAATATAATGTTTTCTTCACAAAAATATTTAGATAAACAGAACAACTAAAAAGAAACAATTAACAGAAGCAAAAACTATACATGTTGAGAGTACTATTGTTAATATCATATTATTATTATTATTATTAGTGGTTATAATAAATAGTGAAAACATCACAGAACTGCTGCAGAGAGTGAAGTTAAGAAGAGGAAGCATAAGACAGAGATGTATAACTGAAACAATCCTATTGTTGTTATCAATTAAATCCTATAACTAACTAATAAACCAAAAGATAACTGACTTTTAATTAACTGGCTAAAACTGTACAAGGTAATACTATTAATAATTAGTTTTTATTTGTTCTCATTTCTCAATTTCTTAATTATTTATTTTCTTGTTTTATACACAATAAATCGCATATAGCTGTTACATGCTGAGAAATAATATCGTAATCAATTAAACCAAGTTGAATGATTGACATACGACTTCTAGCGCTTGATTTACGTCCTGAACGATTTGTACTGATACGTTTTAAACTGATTTGCATGTCATTCAATTTTTTCACTGTATTCATAATGGATAAATCCTGTAAAAATAACAAATAAAAAAATTAGATATAAAATAAACTACAAAAAGTACCTCGTGACATCATAGGAATTTTGTTGAAAATAATAAAAAAAACATACACTGGGATATTTTTTTTCTTAAACGTTTAATACCTTTTATACTATCAATATATCAAGAATGAAACAACAGTCAATTGATGTCGGTTAAATAGACGTCTTTAAAATACGATCATTTTTAATCATTCACAAAACAAGTTGTTTATTAAGTTTGCACATTAGAGATTTTCATTGAACTAATAATGACTTTAAAAAGAAATATGTAATTTCACAACACGTGATTTTTCAACAAAGTAATAATAAGTAATATTAGGATTGAACTATCTAACTTGTAAATTCGAACTTCAGTTTATCGATTACCGAGAAGTTTCTAGCAAATAATGTAGCTAATAAGTGGGTGAATATATTTATGCTTGATGAATTAATGTATTAGCTACGAAAAACCATTTACAAAATGTTGTAATTGGTGTTTAGGTAATAAGACATGAAATTTGTAGTTTCTTCTTCACAATGATATATATATATATATATATATATATATATAAAACAAAATAAAGCCCGAAGTCGCCCTTAGTAACATAACTAGTAATCATAGTTAAGAATGTTTGTTATTAAAAACAAAGGGACTTCCTGTTGTTTTTGAATATATATGGAAATATCAAGTATTAAATGGCTGAATGTTAGTTATAGATAGTTAATAATCCAAAATATATCTGAAAACTCATCAATATTCTTGAAAAACTGGGTGCTTTCTTAAGTTAATTCGAACCCATATCACTCAGAGATATGATTAAAATGCTGTTACTGAATAATTTGAACGGTGATTAACATTTGATAAGATTGAGTAACTAAAATTACAATTTGTATAAATGCTTTAACATGAAATTAATGTTTTAGGCTTTGTGCCAAGTCCTTAATCACGCTGAAACACTATATACAGTGGATTGTTAAATGTTAATTCTTGTAGTTTAGTGTCTGAACGCCAAGGTTAATCAATGTATGTTGAAGAATATCTGAGGCTTAATATTGAGAAATCAGCTACTATTTTATAACTAATTAATTGAAGAATTATTTCTAAAAATGGAAGATATCTTATGTTTTACGGTAGTAGGGACTAGGGTTGTATTTAAAAAAAAAGACCTGCAATATAATGATGAACATAAGTTATAATAATGAAAAGAACTTACTTTACGTATACGATGGTGTGAAATACAAAGAGCTCGTAATGCAGCTAATGCAGCTTCTTGTACTCTTCGATCACCATCTAAACATCCAGTCTCTAGAAGCCTATCAGAAATAGTTTGTCAGATTAAAATTGTCAAATGTTGAATAAATATAAAACAATTTATTATTATTATTGGTTTAACATCATCATTAGTCTCCCAAATACATGATTCACTTCGCATTCATCCCACTTTATTATTCCTTACTAATTCAATACAAATTTTTTACACATTATAGTCTTCCATTAAACATTTGATAGAATTTGCAATTGCACTGTTATTTCTCTCACTCTATCGGACCCATATTTATTCTGGCCATCAATCTGATAATTTCATTTAACCTGTAAACCTATTCAAGTCAACACTTCAACGCAACATTAACCATCTTATAGTATTTCACAATCCTAAATTCATATGTTACAACTTTAAATGATGTACTTGGCCCTTAACCTGGTCATTTTTTTTTATTATTAATTTGGATATATAATTGTAGAATGTGAAGAGAATTAATTGGAAAGAATATTCTTCGTTTATATGTCTGTATCCTTTCATATGATGAGGATTTTTCCCGACCGTTGCTGCTACCTTGACGTGGTGGTTGGGCTTACCTATCGTGATGAAGCAATCGAGCTATGCTGGCTGGAACAATCGTTCCTCGAGGTCCTACCATGCCAGACAGGTCGGTTGAAGAGCGGTGAGACTAAAAGCAGCAATCCCAAGGTCCGAAGACGATGTCGTACTGCCGACTGTACAGAGGTGTAACGGCAGTAAGGTGTTTCCTTCAGACAACCAGCATGACAGCGATGCTGCCTTCCAACAAGGAGGGGTGGGGTTAGAAAAGGTCGACCCTAAAAATGCACACCTCGCCTTATCCCACGGATTTCCGTCTCCGGCGGTAAGGTCCTTTGAAGAACGGAGCTAAGACGTCAAAAATCCCCCACAAAAAGGCCGTGCGTGACCGGCCTCAAGCAGTTGTCCCTTGGGCACTGCGGTCACGCTCCCAGGTTGTTAAGACCAACACTAATCCGACTTCTTTTTCAGGTCCTTCAAGAAATACCCTTCCACGGTGTGGGCAGCCGGGAAGTGATATTAGCCTTCATACCCATAGCAGCATACGAGACCAAGTTGGTCACTTTCAATTCCTTCCTACTCCTAATAACTCTCTTATCTCCACGACTAACCCTTCCCACATCCTTTTATCACCTCGCACCGCTAGGGCAAACGATTCAAGTACACGGAACGTTATTCCTGGTCTCCTGAAACCACGCTCTAAACTACATATAGGAACTTTTAATGTCCGAACATTGTGCCATATAGGACAACAGGCTTCCTTAGCTAGGACTCTAGAATCTTACACCATCGATGTGTGCTGCGTCTCCGAAACGCGCATACAAGATCCGAGTAGTGTCATTCATTTGACCTCACCTAATCAAAATGAAGAACCATCTCGATACACGCTTCGTGTATCTGGAAGCCCTGATGCTGCTTCCCGTGGCCTCGCTGAAGTAGGTATAGCATTAAGTCCTAGGGCAGAACTAGCTCTTTTAGACTGGATCACAGTAGACAGTCGTCTATGCGCTGTCCGACTAAACGGATCAGTAAGGACTCGGAAAGATAGGGAAACTCGTCGTCGCCTCTTCGTCGTCTCTGCCTACTCTCCCACTGACTGCAGCTCAGACGATATAAAAGATGAGTTTTACAGGAAACTTTCTGACCTTCTCCGAAAAGCTAGGCGTTCTGATGTAGTAATAGTGGCTGGTGACTTTAATGCTCAAGTAGGTAAACTAAGCGAAAGGGAAAGACACCTGGGTGAATCTTATGGTGTCGTGGCTAAAAGGACAGATAATGGCGACCGTCTGTTGCAGCTGTGCTCAGATAACCGCCTATTTCTTGCGAATACTAACTTTAAGCATAAGGAAAAACACCTTTTGACATGGCGACCCCCGAATTCGTCTCAACGTTGGACCCAAATAGATCACATCGCTATCAGCCACCAATGGAGGGGCTCGATAGAAGACTGTCGATCATTCTGGGGCACATGTTTAGACTCAGATCATGTTCTAGTGCGAGCACGTATCTGTCCGCGTCTTACTGGACGTAGGAAAGACACTGCAGGGAAGCCTCTAAGGGTTCTACTTAATGATAAGCAAGCTAAGAATATATTTCAGGAACAACTAGAAAAACAGTTAGACAGACATGTAAGTTGTGCCCACCCCGAAGCAGCGTGGAATGACATCCGAAAAGCTGTGGAAACAGCAGTGATATCCGCTAGTAAGGTAAGCCATAAGGTCAGGGAGAAACAATGGATCTCGGCAGCATCTACCGCACTGATAGATGCTCGAAAACTCATCCCATCTGGCTCTGAACATAACGAAGAGCGAAGGCTAATAAGAAGCCTACGCAATGATCGTGAACAGTGGTGGGTAGCGAAAGCAAGAGAGATGGAAAAGGCAGCGGCAATAGGTAATAGCAGACAACTATTCAGACTTATTAAAGAAACCGGCATTATGAACCCAAATATTAGCGAAACTATCTCAGACAAAGATGGGCATATCATTCATTCTCAATCCAGGAGATTGGATCGATGGGCAGAACACTTTAGGGATCAGTTCAACTGGCCTTCAGCCACACTTCAGTTACCCACGATCCCCACTCGTCCTGAATGGAAAATTGATGTAAGTCCTCCAACTCTCTTCGAGGTTGATAAAGCTATAGGAAATCTAAAGCGAGGGAGAGCAGCAGGCCCTGACAGGTTGACCCCTGAAATTTTTAAGGATGGTGGTCCAGTACTAGCAACGAGATTGACTGAGGTCTTAGGTAGAATCTGGGAACTGGACGTAATTCCATCTGACTGGTCCCAACCACTGATTGTGCCAGTCTATAAGAAAGAACAAAAGTCCTCCTGTGACAATCATAGAGGGATCAGTTTGACTAATATAATGTCTAAAATATTAGCTTTAATAATACTTGGACGCCTAACCAAAGCTCGTGAAGAGCAGACTAGAGAAAACCAGGCTGGTTTCCGACCTGGACGTGGTTGCATAGACCAGATATTCACTCTACGTCGGGTCCTAGAACATAGACATACATTCAGACGTCCCACAATCGTAGTATTTCTTGACCTTAAGGCGGCATTTGACTCCGTTGATCGTGAGGTTCTATGGCAGTGTTTGTCAGTGAAAGGAGTACCAAAGAAGTACATTAACCTCATAAAGGCTCTCTACTCGAACACAACTGGTCGAGTTAGAGCCTATGGCGAACTGTCATCAGAATTGGCTACCTCAAGTGATGTTCGTCAGGGCTGTCCACTCTCCCCATTCTTGTTTAACTTTGTCGTTGACATGCTTTTAGAGATATCACTTTCATCATCTCAATCTCCAGGAGTTGAACTTTTACCGGGAGATTCACTTACTACTCATTACAAATATATTTTTTAATAGATTCAATCTTATGTTGTAAGGTGAACACGACCTCAGTAGACATGCGTGTTTGTAAGTTTCAAATGAAAACAAACCAGAAGGTAATTTTTGTAGTAACTGAATTAAGAAGGAAATAACCGACAACAATATAATTTTAAACCATTTCTAAATAACCCAGTTGGATAAACAGTAGGAGGCTAGATAAACAGAGTCATCTCATGATGTCTAGTAAAATAACGTATAAAATGAAAAGAGAAAAAAAACTATGAAATGTAACATTTGTGTGACAATCCAATATCTTATGACAGATCTTGAATGGAAGAACGTTGACTAACATATCAGGTCAATTTAAGTAATGTATTCCAAAAGTTTATTTCGCTACACTTCTATATAACATACAGTGAGAGAGAAGAAATCAGAATGGAAAGAACCAGATAGATATATGAATCAACATCGAACAATTAGGTATAGGAAAAGAAACAAAGTAATCTGAACGATTTAATTAATACCGAAATGATAATTTTAGATGCGGTCAAAGCTCTCTAAATGAGAAACGTTTATCTGAGGTCGACCTATTTTAATACATAGTTTATGCATGACTGAGATCATTGTTTACTGAAAATATCCCTTAAGTCTCATTAAACCTGATGGATTGTTATTTGTCAATCTCTAGGTATGAATACAAACATGTTTCGTCATTCTTAGATGTTTATCGGTGTGTTTGAAGAAAACCATGATTAGCACAGCTCAGTCATGATGCCCATATGTGACATTAACTGATCACAACTCAATTGACAAAAAGCATTTTCCTAATCATAGGACCACTTATACTCGGGTTTCAATACTATGTCGGCTTATATGAAAGCACACTACTGAAAACTACTTACCTAAGATAGAAAAGTCGTTCAATGTTGCATGGTTTTCCATAGTTCTGTAACTGATGTCAACCCTTTATGATAACTATTTCCACTATCAATATTACATATTGTAAAGATAAATGGCATTTATGTGAATGTTTTTTTAGTTAAATTAAATGTGAGTCGAGTTTTTCCTTCCTTTATTTTTTTTTTAGCTTCGGAGAACAACAGGTATTTACTTATGCCCTAAGGTTAATCAAGGGCATCAATATCTGAACTTGGAAGAAACAACTATAACATTGAATAAACAAACTACAAGTAAAGTGATAGTTCAGTACTATGAGTAAAATAAAGTTATGAATAAACTTCTAAGGCAACTTTGTACACTAAAAAAATGTTATTTCGGAACAAATCAGATTAACTTTGTCTCACTATTTATTAAACCTGTTCGTCTACTCTATGTATGTGTATTTAGGTGAGATATATAGCCTTAGTGAGCTGAACGCATACTATATTTTCAGTTCTATTGTAAGACATATCACTTTACATGTGAATAGAAAAAAATATAGGTCGGAAGATAATTTATGTTTTTTGTCTGATTGTTTTATTTTGGTTAAAGAATTATCAATATATCTATCGGTCAATTGAAAAACAAATTTAATAATTCATTTATTTTCTTAGTTGAAAGCATGAGTCAATTGAAGCTAGACCACCAAGGAAAACCTGAAAGCACTGAACGGCCTTTTCGTCCTATTGCGGGACTCCCCAGTAGTGCTCATCCACGACCTTTCCTCGCGAGATTCGAACATGGGACCCACCAGTCTCGCGCCAGAGCACTTAACGATAGACTACTGAGCCAGCATACGATGGTGTTAATATCTAACTTCAACCAACTAATAGAAAACTGATCAAAACCTTTGATAGTCATAATTTTCTTTATATATATATGCATGTATGAAGGAAACGAGAATTTGACTTTTAAAAAGTCGTTTCCACGACGGAAACTGTGAACTTACGCGTGGAGAACTTTATGTTTACATACTGAATCATACAATTGATCTATGTGATAACACATATTCCCAAGACAAGCTAAAAAGAGAATAAATAAAATGCATATTGAAGTCACCAATGACGTAACTGCTAGTATAATAGTAATAATAAAAACATTGTATATAAACAGATCGATATTGTATACTATAATATTCGGGGTCTGTTGAAAATAGAAAGAAAAAAATAAAATGGAAAATCTAATGATTTGATATGCATTGGAATTTTAGTTTAACACTTAAGAAATGTAAACTGTTTCCTACTAATGACATTCATTCGCAGATTAAGTGAATAGGTTCATTGATAAATTACAAAATGGTCAATATGGGATTTTTTCATGATACAGTACAAACACTAGTAGAGGAATTCTGACTATCACTCTATCTCTTTTTGAAGAATATACTTTTTTATGATTTCATTATCAAATGTTAATATTACATTGAAATTCCGAAAGTATTACCTTTTATTGATTGAACATTACGAAGTTTTACTCTCTAATATGTGATGATATTTTGATATAAGATGAATACATAAGTAATCTAAATGCACAGTACAAAAATTGTATAGTTTATTCTATACACTACATATACATAAATATGAATATGTAACACGTTTTATTACTACTAATGGCTTTATTCAATATTATATTATTTGGTACAAAATAGAAGTCTCAGCACAAAGTATTTCAAAAAGTTTTCTTTTTCTTATTTCTTGATGGATCCTGACGGTAAATATTGAGTGATCACTAGTTACTTGTTAGCAGTTTAGGAATCCACATCTGAATAATGGTCATTCTTTTTCAATGCATATTGTCAGTCATCGCGATATCTCTGATTGTGCTCTTTTGTCACTTGTACAGCGAAAGGTCGTAAACGTTTTATAATCGCGGCTTAATAGGTTATGCAATTAATGGACATAATGATGTGTTATAACAAACAAGAAACAGATAACTTGTTGAAATCTCTAGATGACAGGAAGAGGTAGTCTAGATATTCAAGCAGGCCATTTACTTATTTGAAAACATAAATATTGGTTTAAGTGAGGACCAAATACATGTGCTCCACACAATAACATTGAGGCCAGTAGCATTTATCATTGATATATGTGAGGGGTGGGATACTGCCCGGGTGCCCAAACCGAAACAGGTAGTTTCCTTACGGAGCCACACCCGGAGCCTTCAAACTAAAGGTCTGATCCACAAGGCAATGGGGCAAAGTCAGGAGATGCAGTCCGATGGTAGCCGGTGATAAACAATTTGTTTCTTCAGGATCCTGGAGCCCATGTGCACCCGGTTAGATCACCGAACGTTCGCTTTTCAAAAAGTTTATGCAATTAGTTCCTTTTATGAATTTAAATAAAGCCAGAACAAATATTGATGTAGAATGATATGAATTCACTATATTTCGTGATTTCTCGTCAGCTGTTTACAACCAAATATGTATTAGAATTTTAGCATTGAGATAATAAATAGTGTGGAACAATTGACATATATGGATGTGAAGGACTGGAATGACTAAAGGTTATCAATGATAACTATATATATATATATATGTGCAAGAACAGTTCAGAGGTTATTAGGTGTTAGAATCAATGCAACATAAAGAATGGGTGGTGTAATATTTGAGTGAAGTTCAGAGACAGATAAGATAAACTGTGTCATAATTTTAGAGGTAATAAAGGAATCATGGAATTAAAAACAAATAGGATGGGTTACGTAATATTCGAACAGAATTTGAAAAGTTCACATAATTTATATTGCCTTGATTGTAACACCTAATAACCTTTGACCTCTTTTGCATATATATATATATATATATATATATATATATATATATATATATATATATATATATATATATAGTTATCATTGATAACCTTTAGACATTTCAATCCTTCATATTCATTTATGTCAATTGTTCCACATTATTTATTATCTCAATGCTAAAATTCTAATACATATTTTGTTGTAAGCAGCTGACGAGAAACCATGAAATGTAACGAATTCATATTATTCTGAATCAATATTCGTTCGCTTTTCGTCCTCTCAATTTCGTAAACAACACCCCTGGAGCGAGAAGACAGTGAGTAGGACTTCCCTGGTAGTATATACGCCTGGTCATACGAGAGCATTTCGAAAAGAGCGGACTCTACCTACCCTCGGTGGTACCAGGGTATTTGGGGGCCTTCGACAGGCTTTCAAGCACGCCGCCGAATGTAAGTTACACAGAATATACGGGACAAACTAATTTAAACATGTATTATTCAAATGAATAAGAATAGAAATCTTTAAAATGATTTCTGAATCGATTATCTCCAATATAAGATTACAATAACTTTCTACACTCTATGTACATTTATCATTTAATTCATCTGTAAACTGGCTCAACAGACTAATCACAAAGATCCAGAATCATTTATTCACATGTTAACCATTTGCAAATCTACTTACAATAAACATCATATTTCATATCCGTGAATAGACCAAATGAACAGCTATTTTCTGTCTGATAAGACAGTTATCCACGTATATATATTAGAGTAATCATACACACCAATACAACATATACATCTAGAGTGTAAAATTTACATTGTATTAACAAACAAACTACAAATATTACAGGGTACCCAATTTTAATAATATAACTAAACAATATTTCAAAAGAATAGTCATTAATTTCAACTTTTGTTTTCTAAAAAAGAAAAACCTTACTAGCAGCATTTGTTCGAACACGAGATGAACTATCTTCAGTTAATAGTGAAACAATTCTTGGTAAAGCAGACACAATGTTCATACATAATTCATTAGATAAAAATAATACATTACCAATGATTAATAATGCATATTGACGAATTACTGAACAATTATGTTGTAAATGTTTAATACAGATATTCAATGGTTTATCAAAATACCATGTTAAATATTTCACATCTAAAATTGATCGTGTTCTTGATGATGATATTGATGATGAGGATGATGATGTTCTTGATAAATATTTACGTTTTAATATTGGACTATCAGTTGAAGTAAATTGTGAACGACAAATTTGATGACATTGTAGTTCATTTGTAAAATGTGGTAGAATTTCACACATGTTTGATTCACTATACATACATAACATTAAATTATTAAGTAAACTTAAACCGTGTACAATTAATATAACATGAGAATCTTCAATAAAGTGGATTAAGTTCTGAGGAGTTTGTACACCTAAAAAAAATGTAGAAAAATGGTTTAAAAATATAAAAAATAACGATAAGCTAGAATAATTATTGCATCCCTTTTACGGAGGTCATAACAGGTGAATGATACACTAACTATATGTTTGCTTTGTATTTATCGATAGGCAGGTAATAAACTGTCTACACATTGAATGAATCAAAAAGAACTATGATATAACTAACACATTTTTCTACTATATAGCCGGTTAAACCGTCATTTATTAAAGAAGTATGTCATAAAGTTATGTTCAAAATACGAAGTACATACTGAATAAATCAACTCGACTATGACATATTCTAAACAATCTTACCCAATTTCTTGAACAAAAGATTACATTAATCTCATAGACCGCAATTCGTGAGTTTGTTTAGTTTAGTTCGACAAATGATAACTTTATCAACTTCCGTCATCTAACAGTGACTAAACTTTTCCCAGTCTATTAAATAAATAGTGTTTCAGATCTATAACACGTATCGAAATCATTTTTATTGATGAAGTTTGTGTAGATTATAGAATCACTAACTGATCTTAGCTAAACACAATTGAAAGCTGCTAAACACTGGATAGCAGCTGCATTCAATGTACGACCATATTAGATGCGAAACAGTTATCCATCACACCGAAAGGTCGCATGATATGACGAATCCATTCAAACTAAGCACGAACATCAATGGAAGTGGGATCAACGGTCTAGAGGTTAAGCGTTTAAGCAGGGAACCGGGAGTCTTGGGTTCGGTCCTCGGTTGGATTATGATTACACTGCTGAGGGACCCCATACCAAAAAGAAATAGCTATCAAATGCTTCCTGGTTATGACTAATACCTAATTCATCTAACAATACTTAATGCTAGTTTTTGGAATAACCAGAAATTGCAAAATATACACTGATTTATAGTAGAAAATTATATTTCTTTGACGCAACAAAGATTCATCCAATGAATTTTTAGTTTCCAAATGGACTGGTTTACAAAAGATTTCACGCTACGTATATACTCATACATATCCGTTTTTCTCAAGAATAATAGTTTGAAAACATTTATGATACGAACAAATTACAGTCTGCTTCAATGTTTTAACGTCAATTAGTATGGGAACGTTTGCACCATCGTTAAAATATTAAGAAAATAATCATAACCGACTATATAAAAATGGATTTATTACCTAAATTTCAAATTTATTAGTGGTATTTCTCTGATAGATCAAAATATTTTGAGAAAACAACAAATAAAACACCCCTTTCAAGCATTCCTGTTACAATTCTTGGTAATTGATATGCACACATGAATGAAACCAAATGTATATACGCAACATCGGCAATTACTTGATGTGAACATGATACTGCGATATGCAAATTTTTTAAAATGAAAATCAATTTAACTATGATTTTAATTGAGATCAATTACCGATAAATGTTAGACCACCACTAAAAACTTGAAAGTACCGAACGAGCATTTCGTCCTGGTATGAGCTCCTCGGCAGTGCGCATCCACGTTCCAGCACGCACGACTCGAACCAAAGACCGCTGAATCAAGTCCCAACAGTTTTAATATGTAACTTCAATCAATTCACGACATTGTGCGACCATCTTCTAGTGCCTTTGGTGGGTAAATGCTTCACACCGGACACAGCTCAACTTCATAGGTCACGGCTTCTCCTTGAAATTCCATACCAGGACGAAACGACTGTCAGGGTTATCGATGGTGGTCTAACGTTGATTGGTTCATAATCTCAATTAAAACTCAACAATCTCTATAACCCTATACTGTTATATATATTCAAAATGATAATTGTTATGATTACCAGGTTGATCAACAGGTGTTAATAGTGACCAAACTAAGTTTCCAGCTGTACGTTCATCTTCTACAATTTTCATTTGATCCAGTTTAATTGAATGATTATCACTTTTTCTATCAGACAATTCTAATATACGAAATGCTAGAAATTGTGATAATAAAGCACAAGCATTCCATTTAATTTCTTTAATGGACGATTTGAAACACCATTGAATCAATTCATGTGTCTATAGTATTAGGAATAAAAAATAGAGAATAATAATAATAATAGAAATGTATAAAGTATCTTGATAGGTTGTAAAAGTACTATTTTTAATTTCATTCAACGGAGTTATCCTACTACATAATATTGTTCGAATTAATGAAATATAAGCTATACAACATTGAACATAAGATTTCAATAAACCCCATAGCTTGATTTTTTTTTTGGAATGGACAGAAATTATCGACATACTATGAAAACAAATTCAGATAAAAACATGAGAAAAGTTTTCGTCTTAGACGATTCAGATTGACAACACAGACACATAATAGTTTTACATTACAAGCAATAAATACGTTAATAATATAAATCAAGAAGCAAAAAAAAGATTGATAAACCGTTGAATCATATTTTTTGGCGTTTTATACTCAACAGCAAGGTCAATATATACAACTTAACATAGAAGAAAATAAGACTATACATCGTTTCTTTATGATTTCACAATATTATCTCGATTGTCACGTGTCCTAAATAACATTGTTGGCCAAGTTTACCAATTGAATCATATCTAGAATGAGTGTACTTTCAGAATTTGATCTCATTCTGGACGTTCTTGATTTAAAATCTATTGACCGAATTCCATGTTATGTTTTTAATGACATTTTGGAAAAAATATCTTTCTTAAATATCGAATAGACGATGCAAAACAAGATTTATGAACAGTAGGTATAGTATTTGACGGTACTGAATTATACCATGATATAGAAGAATTCTCCTTGATTAACAATCTATAGGCTTAGAGTATAAAATATTGTCATGTGTAAAATGAATGGTAGGTATCCAGAACTGATGATATTAGTATGCAATTTGAAAGAATCGATTTATACATTTAGCTGAGCCAATAAAGCTATTATGAACTAGCTATCATAGAATGTGATCCTGTAATCTCTTACTTATATCTTTTATTAACAGGTGACTGACGATATTTAGTGATTCGTGATATTATCATTTTAATTAGTTACGTGATCACAATTATTAACTAGCTGACATACTAAGATTAGCACTTAGCAACATAATGTACAAATTAGAAAAACTAATCAGTTATTAACTTCATTATTAATTTCTCGAAATAGTCAGAAAACATGGATTGAGTAGTTTAGGTATAATTAAGTAAAATTTCATTTTCATTTCAAATTATCAAAATATAACCATGATAACGATGTGATCTAAGGTGTACACAACTGTTCACTATATTATGAATAACACAAATATACGCTCTTTCAATTACATTTAAATATAGTTAAACGTCAACTATTGTTTACCAATATATGGGAAAAAAACTCAGAGTTGATATGGAAGTATACCAAAAAAAGTAATAGAAGGTAATATTTCAAAAGTTAATTATTAACAATTATTAATTCGCAGAAGGGGGTATTGCGGAGATTTTAGTAATTTTATAGTTGAGGCAATTGAAGCTAGACCACCATGGAAAACATGGAGTTCTAGTGAGAAGCTAAGATCAGTGGAGTTCAACAGGGTCTGTTGTCAGATGGCAACTCACTGAAGACAAGGGTGGACAGTTGCTCAATTTCGTGGTTTGCTTGGAGTTAGACATTAATGCCGTTGGACGTCGAACAGCTCAGTGGTCTAAAGGTTAGGCGCACGCGCGCGAGACCGATAGATCCTGGGTTCGAATCTCGCGAGTGCGGGATCGTGGATGCGCACCACTGAGGAGTCCCACAATAGGACTAAACGACCGTCCAGTGCTTCCAAGTTTTCCATGGTGGTCTAGCTTCAATTGACTCATGAATTCAACTATAAAATAATTAATTTATTTGTAGAATACCAAAAAAATGTTCAACAAAATTCACATTACCCTATGTATGTACGTGCACTATATTTTCTTGTAAGATATACTCTGATATCAAGGTAATATTATTTGATAAAATTATTTATGAATAAATAAAGAATCTTTTGAAAATACATACCAGTATCATCAGTTCTGGATACCTACCATTCATTTTACACATGACAATATTTTTATACTCTAAGCCTATAGATTGTTAATCAAGGAGAATTCTTCTATATCATGGTATAATTCAGTACCGTCAAATACTATACCTACTGTTCATAAATCTTGTTTTGCATCGTCTATTCGATATTTAAGAAAGATATTTTTTCCAAAATGTCATTAAAAACATAACATGGAATTCGGTCAATAGATTTTAAATCAAGAACGTCCAGAATGAGATCAAATTCTGAAAGTACACTCATTCTAGATATGATTCAATTGGTAAACTTGGCCAACAATGTTATTTAGGACACGTGACAATCGAGATAATATTTTGAAAACAAATGAAAGAAAAGGGGTGCAGTTGAAAAAAGTAAGCAAGAACAAGATATGATAGGACATAAGGTTCAGTTAACAATGAAATCATGTAAACATTTCTTCAGTGAAACAGTTTTTCCTTCTTTTTACAAATAATGTAATGGAAAACTACATTCAAATAGCCATTAGCTCCTATGATGAGTCACGTCAAATTACGTCTCAATGCACTGGATTTAAACCATATCTTTGACTGTAATCGGGGAAACAGCGATGAACAAACAGATGCTAGAAGGATACAGATTTCTTTCATACTGCGGTTCTATGTGATAAACTGAAAATTAACGATGAACGAACTACGTTTTGAAAAATAGTTATTTCTTAACCTATTTCTGTGCAAAAGCAAAGTAATCAATTAGACAGAAATCATTTCCGTATCCATTTATATCCTGATGAATTTCTAAAATGAACAGGGGAATTTACTTCATTTCTAATTGGTATATTTTTTGAGTAAATTATCTACGTTAAATGTTTGTTTTTATCTTAAGCTTAAGAAGAACACTTAGCATCATTTGAAAAAAAGAACGGAGAAGTCTAATTAAAAATAAATACTCAAAATTAAGAACACAAATGGAAGGAATGGAAGAAAGTCTAGAAATTATTCATGTGACTAAAAAAATTATAAACTGTCAAATAATGATTTTCTTCGTCTTAGAATAATAGTTACTACTATTTTAAACGATTTCTCTTTTTTTCATTTGTAAAAGTCTCTTGTTCGTGAAAAATAAATGAGAATTTTTTGAGCACTGTCAAATCAATGTAGCCTGCCTTCTATGCTCAACCCTTAATTACAATTTACAATGGTGAAACTCTATGTTAAACAAAATCATTGACGATACTGAAGAAAATTTATCAACTGAGTTTTATGTGGTCCATTCTTTTTTATTTTTACTTAGACCGGGAGTAAAAAATCTTCATATGAGTACCTGGAATAGCCTAAATCAGACAATTATGTGGTTGAAAGGAAAAAACTATTGAAAATAACAAGTGTAAACAAAGTGATACAGTGACGACAATAAAGAAATCCTTTGACATCACAGGAATTTCATGAAGAATAGATTTTAAATTCTAAGCATTATAAATAACGGGGAGATGTGTTTCGGAAAATAAACATACACAAAAACAATTTGATATAAATCATTCACTTTCGATTTTTTGCAACTTTTATTTCTATTATGACACAGGATAAAAAAACTTTTGTTCGAATACCAGAACATTATATAAATTTACTAGGAATAATCATCCTATTAATATATTCCATTAGGAAATTACCTGAAAATTTATGTAATATTTAAATGTCAGTCATATGGTTTTTCTTTAATGAAGTGGCAAACTACTGGCTAACGCAATTGGATATTAATCGATAAATTGAACTAAAAGCTCGAATCTTCTGTAGTTAAACTAGACTAATTGTATTATCAAGTATCAGATAGGGTATATAAAATTATCAAAATTAAGACTACAATTAATGATGCTGATTTTTTTCTTCCTCTCTCTCTTTTCCGGACATTACAGCTTAAAAAGATTTGATCATTTATTAGTCTACCAAGAAATAGCCTATATATTACTTACTAGATAAGCGTAGTATGTAAGTCTGTCTACCATATAACTACGATAAGATATTTTTCAGATTATAATGAATATTAGAAAAGAAAAAAATAATGAATGTAACAACTATTTTATTTTAAATATTTCAAATGTATACGGAAAAAAGCGAGGAGAATAGTCAGTCTAATTAAAAACAAAATGAACGAATGCGCATATGATATAATCAAGAACTACTACTTATGGGAAATATCCGTTATATGAAAATCAAATTAAAATAGTAAAAAACTTTTAATTCAGATGGAAAAATATCCTTGAATCATCATTTTATTATAAATATGAACGGATTCTTTTAAAAAATGATGGATTTTATAATATTTAGTTAACTTGAGAACTAATTGTAAATCAATCAAGTGTTAACTTCTATTATTGAGAAATTAATTTGATTTGATTGACTGAAAAAAATAGTTGAAAAAACTTAGTTAACAGGATACATTGAGATTGCCGCTTTGTATTTGAGTACGAAAGGATACTGTAAAAATGCAACAGAGATTGGTAACATATATATATATATATATAAGCGTTTAAACTGCCGAGTTCTATGATTTCTGTAATCTCAACTAGAAAACTGCGATAGGTCAAACAGATATTAGTGTTTTACAGCTATTTTTCATAGGATGCAGCTGTATTTCATAATGATTACTTATGATTGTAACAAAATGAACTTATGAAATAATGCAATGCATACTTTCCTGAAAATATTAAACATGTTAAAACGAAAAAAAAGAACTCTGAGTACAGAAATGTAACAACATTTTACACTTTAAATACATTAAAGCAATTTAGTTCTATGATCATATATAATCATCATTAATGGCAAGTCATATAAATATTAGCCAATGGCTGGAGACTCTAGGTGAAATGGCTCAGAATCGATCACAATGGCGCATGTGTATACACTCTTTATCTTTCCTTAAACTTTGAGATTAAAATTGTCTCATATCTGTCTTCCTTCCCATACTATATCCTTATATACAACCTTTCTTTTATATATGACCACTAAATTAACTACTTCTACAAATTCGGTGTTCATATTGTTGTGCTAACGAGGTATGGCAACTTGGATCAATGCATATATGTGCCTTGTCCTAAATTGTAGCTGACTGACTGATACAAATAATAGAGTAGTGAGAAATCAGAGTGATTCAATTCATGATGTAATCAAACGTAGGAAACAAACTGATTAAATTGAGTAATATTAATTACAAATATCAACAATAGTCGAATAATTCTAACGATGATGAAAATAAGAAGACAATATCACTGAATAAATTACTAATAAAATTAGAAATCAATAATCATAGAAGTAAAACAGAGATGGAAACTATAAAACGAAGCAACAAGTAAGGTTATCTCATTAGAATCGTTTAAAAATGATTAAGAATAGTTCCATAGCTTACAGTTGAGGATAACAGAGTTGGTGAGGAAAACTTTGTAAAATATGAAAATCAAACAATAAATACAGCATTTGCACATTTTCCTTGAGTTGTCCTTGATGTACTCCATCATTCTTCTAATTATGTTGTTATTTTGATTGCTCTCCGTTTTACTTCCTGTTCTCTTCATTTTAATCTTCTGCTGATAAGCATTCAACTACTTATGTCTGTTCGCATAAGTAGCGCACACAACACTAGAACACCTTAATCATATTTACATAATCATCTTTAATTTAAAGCTAGAAAATTATATCGTCTGTGAGGTGGTGAATGAGTACTGCTAAGTAATCTCATGCTAAGACGAAAAGATTATCCAATATATCCCAGCTTTTGAACAGTTGTCTAATTTAAGTTATTTCATCATCTCGATGACACAAAAAAACAATTCTTAATTTATAAAACAGAGAACAAAGCAATGAATTAATCAACCTACCGCTTTTACTTCCGGTTCATAATCATCCAAATCTGATCCAAATAGTAAATTAATCAATTGTTTACCCAAAGTTTTTTGATATATTAAACCTTGTTCTTCACTAAGTGTTTCATATAGACCATATAAATTCGATATATCACCAGAATTTTCTGTACCATGTAAATTTATTGGATTACAGCATAGTTTAAATGCAATCAGTAGGATAGATTGAGTATGTGCAAGTAATACAGGATCATTATCTAATGATTTCAATGTAATTATATTTTTACATTTATTATTGATAATAGAATTGTTTAAATAGGTATTATTTGAGTTTTTCTTATATGATGTATGTGAATTTGTTAAATTATAGATATTACATAATGAATGGATAAAATGAGTTAATAAATGATTTTCTACATAAACCCTATATTATGTAATAATTAACAAATAAAAAAAACAAAACAAAAAAAAATTATTAAACAACTAAAGTTCAGACAATTATATATTCCAAAGTTGAAATCATGAGTCAATTGAAGCTAGATCACCATGGAAAACCTGGAAGCACTGGACGGCTGTTTCGTCCTACTATAGGGACTCCTCAGCAGTGCGCATCCACGATTCCGCACTCGCGAGATTCGGACCCAGAACCTACCAGAGCCCCCCTAATTATATATTCATTACGAGTAGTAGTAATTGGATTAAGAAATACATACAAATGAATTTTGAATCATTGATTTAAAGTGAAACATAGTCACCATAAGAAATAAAAAGAAAACACTTAGAACTAGGACGAAACAGTTACCTAGTGTTCATAGGTTTTTTCATACAAAAACAAAGAGCATTGAAGAAGATTTCATTATCTTGAGAATGGTATTCAACAAACTAATGATGTCAAGGATAAATCACGAGGGATAATTACAAGAAATCTAATTATCGATGATTCAAGTTCTATATAAAAACAAAACTCAATAAGAAATCGTTTCTTTTGTTTGTTCAATTAAACTGACATTACTGATGGATTAAATAATAAACAATCTTGGGTCTTCGTATAAATATCATTAAAAGATGGTACTGATAACGTGATTAAGGAATATTATAAAATTTCATAAGTTAAGTATAGATCACTGTGATAGCGTCTGATGAATTACGCTTTTGTACTAATTTCGCCGAAAAAATCAAACATTCAGAGAATATTTTTTAACAGCAATAATAGTCACCAATGGACTTATTCCCAATATCAAATTTATTATTATTTTTAATGTTTGAAGAATAAATGGTACTTTTAGTTAGTAAACGAAATCATTTGCCTAGGTATTTAAATGGATTAACTGTATGTACACTATATATAATAAAACAAAAAATGATCAGCAAAGATATATGGTGGCTAGGAGTGGGATCTAAGATGCCCGTTTCGTCCTATTCGAAACTCGTCAGTTGGATGTGCCGGCATCTCGGAGTTGACGTTCAGTACGGAACTCAAACTCAAAGGCTGATCAATCGCAGTCCCAAACATCAGTGAGAACATTCAAATAAACAATGCAAAAATGAATTGAAAGAAATGATAAATCTAGTTAAGGAATATAACGCAGATTAAGCATACTACTTACTTAGTCAATGCAATTTGATACTCTTCGTCAGCATTTTTATACGGAAAATATAATAAGTGAGCACAAGAACTAAGTATATCCAATACTAAATCTGTTGGATGTAGTGCCGCCCATGAACTATAAGAGAAGAGAAAAACAATAATGGATAAACGAAAATTATTTAAAAATTATTAATTATATAAAACATTAATTAGTTAGAAGACACTTAAGTAACCTTTTGAATACTGTCTACAACAACAGTGAGTTCTTGATGGGAATAGTGATCAATGAATTTGTTTGACAGTTTCATTAACAACCTTGTGCTCTTCATTTTAAACTCAAAAATAATATGTTTGACTGAGTAATTTGCATTTAAAATCCAATTTAAATCCATATTTTATTAAATCAATCCTTTCACCATAATAGCAACTATATCTTCGTATCAAGATACTCCAAATAACATAAATCAGTGTGTCAAAATAATAATACACTTCACGTTCAGCTACACTAGTATGACAGTGAGAAAACAAGTAGTTTTATCATTAGGCTAATATTATTTCAATGATAAATATTTTCCCAAAACTCAATATAGCGCTTTGCAGAGAATGTAGAATCTTCATAGTTCAAATCGCAAACTGATCTTAGTTAAACCATTATTAAAAACATGGAAGAACTGAACAGACGTTTAGTCCTAGCATTGGACTTCCAAACTATGAGTATCCAGAAATCAAAATCAGTACCTTCCACCTACCACAGAAAATGGATGATGATTGATTAGTATTCTGAATGGATTGAAGTTAGACATTAAAAATGTCGAACTTTGGCTCTTCAATTTAGAGGTTTAGGGTCCGTATGCAAGAAAGAAGCTTCCGTAGTTCGATTCAATGGTGATCTAAATAAAATCAGTCTGTGATTTGAACAATGAAAATTCTATAAACTTCACCAAACCTTATTCTGATATTTATAATGTGCTCATTAGTGATTAACTCCAAAATGCGGTTCCTAGAGTTTTTGTCGGAAATTACGATCATTGAAGTCTGACAAAATTCAGCGTGAGACAGTTGTCTACCTCAGGCAATAGTGTTTGCAAATTGATTGAATTTAGACTTTCTTAAATGTTTATTTGTTTAATTTTTTCCAAAGTGTCTCATCTTAATATTCATAAATAATGATGTAACTTTTAAGGTTTTGTGGGAAAAATACACTGAT
This sequence comes from Schistosoma mansoni, assembly GCF_000237925.1. NCBI lineage: Eukaryota > Metazoa > Platyhelminthes > Trematoda > Strigeidida > Schistosomatidae > Schistosoma > Schistosoma mansoni. Next base: position 4,017,353 of record NC_031497.1, read on the forward strand.
GATCAATTGAAATAAAGTGTCTGTTTTAGTCAAACTTTTCACTCATAAGTCAAACATCAAAATGAAGATTTTGTTATGACATAGAAATCTAATCGAATTGAAGCACCGGTAGACAACATTTCCATAATAAACACATTGAAGCTGTAGATAAAATGTTTTTTCTATATAAAAAAACTTTTCTTTTGTACACAGATAACTGATTATATTACAAAAGGATGACAGTTAAAACAAATTAAGGGAGTTAATATCACTACTTATGGTGCTTTTACATAGATTCTGGATTAGTTCAAGAATAATACAAGAAAATAACTATTCCTTTTGTTGAGTAAACGATGCAAACGAGCAAGCATTAGAGAATATCATGATAGATTTGTCAAATTTTTAGTGAAATGGGAGTTGTAACTTAATGAAACTAAGACTGAAAGAATATTTGGTCAATTCATCTGAATGTTTTACATGACGTACGTTACGTCCGTCTGTATGTAAGTACGATGTATAGTGTTAGTTAAAAGATCTGAACGTTTAGTGCTCGATCTCATGTAAAATTATCATCATGGACTAATTATATTCTACAGAATTAAAATAAGATACAGTTGTCAATTGCTTTCTTTCAATTTTCACGTTCGAAATATATAAAAAAATTAATGATTTATACTACTATGACATTTAACTGAATAAAATGTTAAATCAAACATTAACTGTGTGCTATAAATATAATTTAAGTTGTTGAAAATGGCATTAGTGTCAAAGACTAATATAATAAAAAAATATTCTTACAGTCTGATGTATAAAAATATTACATATTCAGTCGAACATTATATTTGATGTCATTTTCAAAGTAAACATAAAAAATAATAAAAAAAACTTAAAGAGGCAATTTTTTCTATTGACATTTTTCTTTTGAAGTACTAGTCTAGTGGATACTACTCACAAGATTGCTTATAAGTAGTATGCAGTGGAACGTTGCATAGAAGTTGCTGCAGTTGACAGCTGAAAACAAGAATCTCAGGAAGCCAAAAGTAAGACGAGTTTGGAATACTTGTAAGGCCATAAGAGAAGATATGGAAGAAAGTCTACAATCAGTTTGGGCTGCAGAACGTATAATACATTCAAATGGGAGATTGAAATGTAAATGTATATATTTTATAAAAAATCTGTGTTCCCTCTAAATAAATATATGTATTCCCTCTGAACTTAGTTTTTTCATATACATTAAAGGTACATGTACTAGTACGTGTACTCAAACGATCAATACATTTTTGAGAAATAACTAATTGACCACATAATCGTAAATTAAAAGTTCAATTAAAACAAGTAAAATGCAACCGATAAAACACATTGAGTAATGAACATTGGTTTCATAATGGATTTGTATGAAACATTTTACCAGTGAAAAATGTAACTATAACATACAAACAATTATACTGGGTACATGGAAACTAATAAAAAACAATCAACATTACCCGAATAGGTTTATTATGAGTAGAAACAACTGAAATATTAAGAGCGTGTTGAATTTTCACATAAACCTAGTTTATATCCATATTATAAACTACGAAAATTATTTCATCTTTCGTTTCAATTGTATGGTTGATAATTTAAAGAAATCGGCAATTACCATCTATTTTTACAAAATAATCAAAATTTCTCTGTTTGTACCCCAAATTTATGTGTCTCAACGATTACTCATTCCTAATAATGTATCCACATATGCATGAATATCGATAAGATCAATCGGTTGATGTGATATTAGATTTGTTTATTTTGTCTATTAAAAACAATTTGCATTTACATTAAAACTAGTTCAGTAACCGTGATATTACAGTTGATGATTGAAACGCATTTACTTCGAGACATTTAGCCTTAATGATGGTTTTTTAAAACACTTGAAACATTGAGACTGAATTGAACTGTAAAACATACCTAACTCCTATCAATATATGACATACATCGACAATTATTTAGTGTCATTGATGAAAAAAGTAAGGCATCTCATATGAAATCGAACATTTTCCCAGTTTCTCTTGGTTTAAAAAGTACCCTAAATGATGTTAATCCATATAGAATACTACCTAAGAATACAAAGAAATATCTTTAATGTTTAAACATCTAAAAATGTAGTATTTTCAACTGAAGCATTAAGAGATGGAACTTCGAATATCTACGGAGTGAATTTTTCTCACATACAACTACATTTGAATATATAGAATTCACATTACTATAATTTGTGTTAAACTCTATTCTAAAGGAAAAATTTCATTTTATATGAAGAACTTTAAAGTATTTATGCATAATTCATTTTAAGCTACCTTAAAATTTTAAATTTCCATTTTTATTATCCAAATGTACATTAATGCAAACAAAAAAAAGTCATAATGGGTAAAAACAAAAAAATTGGCCCATTAGCACGGTTTTCAAAATCTTAGCCAGTAGTATGGCTTTATACCGATATGAATAAAAAGAAGGACCATTATAGTTATAATTTCAATTTTCTTTAATAAAGATTTTCTTTCGGACAAAAACATACTACTGAATATGAATAGTAGGTCAGTATGATTAAATTTTATTGTTATCATGATCTTTTCCTTTTATTTTCCCCATTGTTTTTTTTTCTAAACAAAACTGAATGCTTTGAATTATATAAAACACAGTCAGATAATATAAAGGCTCTGATTATTTATTTTAATTATCTTCATAAAAAGAAAAAAAAGTAGGTTGGAAACAAAATACTTAATAAACAAAAAAAGCTCTATAGGGGAACAATTCAAAGTGCTGAAAACATAGAGGTTTGTCTATTTTATTTTATTTTTTTTGGAAAAAAAAGCATTTTAGTTACTCCACTAGGCACTTAAGTTGTAAAACTTATCAAATCTGTAAATCGACGTCTTTTTTTTGTAAAGTAGTTGAAATAAAACTAATGACAGGATTAAAACAAAATGTCTTTGTATAATTGGTAAGATGTTATCACAAATTAGTAATCGTTGTTAAATAGATGGAAGACTGGAAAATATTTTTAGCTTAAACTCAAAATTGTGAAGATGTTTCACCTCAGTAGCTACTAAGAATATGTGTAGATCACAAACTTATAAGATTTTTGCAATCAATAATGTTCAAGCCAAAAGAATATAACCACAATAGAAAGCAACTGAAAGTTATTCACGAGATAAATTGCAATAATTATGAGAAGCATTACGTATGATAAAGTAGATACCATCTCCGTCTACGTGAACACCAGTTCGAAGCTGAGCGACATGGCATAACTTCACTTACATCAATGTTTAAGAACAACCACGGAGATATGTTTAATTGCGAAAACTTATTATTATTGGACGGAGGAGACATAAAGAAAAGCCAAGAATTTTTAGGTTCCCAAGACTTTGATTACACATAAATCAACAGATATGTTGAAAACAATTCAATCTATTAAGCAGTAAGGAAGCTGATAAACAACCCCCAAGTCAGAGATCAGACTGCAGATGAAAACAATTCAAACAAACTTGTAGATGATAACTGATGAGATTCTATGATAACATAACAAGCTGCTAGTTGATCGGAGCGAAGTTTCACTTATCTATTATTTTTGTTTTAATGATTTTGTCGAGAAAGACAATGAAGACTTCACCGTTAGATTATTCTATTGAGAGAACAAAACATCATGAAACTGGTAAAAACCAATAAGTAGTGAAAAGTCATTTCTTTCTAGTATTTTGCGTATCCTGTATATAGTAATGGTTCACTGAACACATGAATTCACGTGGAAAACGTTTATGCTTCGTAACAAATACAATACTATTTAAAAACACTGAACTAAATGAGATAGATCACATTTTTACATTCAGTCAGTTTGAACACAGCTACAAAGTTACAAACTATGATCCAACACCTGTTCAGAGTCCCATGGATTTTAACATTTCTCTAGCAGGTATCACTTAATAAGAAATAAATGTTTGGAGTACAGTGTAGTTACAGCTCACTGTAAAAGAGAATAAACCAGCTTCCAACTAAAGAGGTAATTAAGAAAAGATGATGGAAGTGGATAGGACATACATTAAGGAAATCATCAAACCGCATCACGAACCAAGCCCTAACTTGGAATACTGAAGGGAAAAGAAAAAGACAAAGACCAAAGAACACACTGTGTTGAGGATTTGAAGCAAACATAAAAAGGATGAATAGCAACTGAAAAGTAATGGAAAGGATTGCCGAGGATAGATTTCAATGGAGAACGCTTGTGGGAGGCCTATGTAACCCTACGAGGGGTAATACGCGGAAGTAAGTACAGTGCAGTTACAAGATAGTTCTGTCCAAAGAAATGAATAAGTTATATGAACTTTAGAACACATATAGTTCTACTTGATTAAAATAAAGTGACAAAAATATAACACTAATTCAAATCTAACATTAAATTCCCTCATTCCAATATTCTAATCAGAAACAATAATCCATTTAAAGGACGCTCTGTGTTATTTACAAACGATGTACAGTTATTTCTTTTAAATATTAAACTCATCATATACAATTTAATATTCCATTTAGAATTTCGGTAGTCCTCGTAGTATATGATAGATGTACATAAATCTATTCATACAAAAATTATTATACAGTCTTTACACATACCTAATGAAATATTTTTATATGCATAAAACAAACAGTCGATATACAAAGAATAATCTTTGACAAAATTTATTTTCCTGATTATTCATTAACTGAAAATAACATAAGCAATATGAACCATTGACAATCTCTTTAGTTTGTCCATGAAGTTATTCAATCAGTTTTATGTAAAACTAATTACTTAAATCGAGTAAAATTAAATCGGTAATTTGTTTTTCATTGATTAAATTCATAAGGAATTTTAGCGAAAAAGAGAAGAGTTTTATACAAATAACTAAACAAGTTAATCATATTGTATGTTCTCTTTCTTAAAAAACAAACAAATAAATATTTACTCAACACTTATTTATTTTATGCTCACTAATTCAATTTATAGCAACAAATTACTGTGGGAGACAACAAACCAGATTCCAGCGGAGGAAGAAATCGGAAGAAGTGCTGGAAGTGGATAGGACACAAATTGAGGAAAGCGCCCAACTGTGTCACAAGATAAGCCCTCACATGGAATCCTGAAGGCCAAAGGAGAAAGGGAAGCCCAAGGAACACAATTCGCCGAGAAATGGAGACAGATATGAGAAGAATGAAAAAAATTAGGATAGAACTTGAAAAGATGGCCCAGGATCGAGTGGGTTGGAAAATACTGGTCAGAGGCCTATGCTCCATTGAGGGTAACAAGCGTAAGTAAGTAAGTAAGTAAATTCAATTTATAATATTAGGTCTATGAACAAATATAAGTTATTAGATTATTGTTGCTTCATTCAACTCATCTCAAATCTTAAATTTACATATGATTTTCTTATGAACAATTGACGTGTTATGATACATTGATTTTATGTGTACATAGTCCAATATTCGTGTTTCCAAATTAACCAATATATATATATATATATCACGAGACAATCCCTAACTTAGAATCCGGAGGGGAAGCGGACAAGAGGAAGGCCAAAGAACACATTAGGCTGGGAAATAGAAGCAGATATGAAAAGGATGAATAACAACTGGAAAGAACTGTAACGGATTGCCCAGGACAGAGTTGGATGAAGAGTGCTGATGGGCGGCCTTTGCTCCTCCACGAGGGGTAACAGGAGTAAGTAAGTAAGTAAGTACGAAAAGAAAACCATATGAGGGTTGATAAACAACCATCTCTTCATTTGAAAGTGGATACAAGTGAAATATATTACAAGAGTGATTCTCTTCCCTAATCTGGAATAAAATTAAAAATCAGTAATGTACAAACTTCAAAAATATATTTGATTAAAATAAAAGGAAGCATTAAATTATTTGACCCTATGAACTCATTCGCACGTACATTTTACTTTGACAAAGAGACAAAAAGAAATAAATAGAATTTACTAATCCTGTATAAATTTGAATTATGTAAATTAGCAAGAAACGAGATAATAACGATTAGAATATCAAAAAAAAGCAAGAAGAGATGACAACGCATTTGGTTATGGTGTTGAACCTTTAAAATTAAAAGAAATGAAAATGGTGAAAAAAACCCAGATGAATCGAAGTTTTACGTTTATTGCTAAAAATTAGTGATCTCAAAATCAAACCACGTTAATCATTTACATAGGAACAATAGCAAACTTTTTCAGACCTCAAATAGCAAATGTAAGGACTGCTTAATATATACAAAAAATAGCAATGAATGTGAACAAGTATGAAATCAGAGCCTCTCGTGAAGTTATTACAATGTCAAAGTGTTATAAGTGAAAACTATTGAAGGCAAAAAAACAAATAGCTAATAGACAGTCTTATAAAATATTTCAATGAAATAAATTGAATTACTCTTTACAAGGTTCTGAAGTTTAACTTAAACGTTAAGGTGACCACCTATCATTATTCTGAAGAACATATTAACCGATAAGCTTATGCATGTATCTTGATCTTGGTTAGTCGATAAAAGCTTCCTACTCATTACTGGTTTTCTGACTCAGGTACCTGATCGGGGTAGCGCGTACGAAGCATATATGTATATATCATATTCGGACAAACGCCCAACATAAACATTTAGCAATATTCAGTGTATAATATATGGACAGAAAATGACTTATTCATCGACCCTTAAAAATGTGAGCAATACACTTTTGAATAAAAATGAATTATAGTAAATCCCAAACATTGAAAAAACTCACCTTTGACGTAGTTCTTCAATGCATTTTGTTGTGAAAAAATGTTTCAGTACGGATAACATCTGACTTTGATTACATAATAACGTTTCGATGCATAATTTTGGCTTCTGAATATAAGTAAACAAATAAAAGTAGAAACTATGATAGAGATTCACATTAATGATAGTAAAATAAACAGTGATAGAAATTACAACAATATTTTCACTTATGATATGGTAAAATCACAATTTGAATAAAGGCAAAATCAAGCTTTTCGATAAAGACCCTACGTCTATACTAAAAGATACTGATGAGTTCAGTCTGTAAAATAAGCATTTAAAAAGTACCGAAACTCACAACAGTATATAACAACTAAACATTAAATGCTTTCAAAAATCAGCTCTCCCGTACCAATCCCACCTTAGGGATTGAAACAGTAGATGGTCAGATTTAGTTCCAGACATACTTATATTTGTAGTTCAGAATAAAGCGAAAATCATCTACTTATTTTGGTCGCTTCTGGTTTTGGAAAAAAACAGGTAGATTAAACACACATGTGTTCTTGTAATTTGAGTGTAAAGATATTTCGACCAACTTAAAACCTATTATGAATATCTATCGGGATTACAAAATAAGAAGCAGAAAAAACAAATAATGTGTGCGCAGTTTAAAATATAGAAATGAGAGAAAAGTATAAAAAGTCAAGAATGTTTTTTATCTCAAAAATTAGAGGAGCATGGAGGATAAATGCAACTCTACCACTACGAAGGATATTTTGTCAGGTTACTTGAAGTCTTTAATCATGAGTTAAACTGCGACACGATACCCAAAGAGAAAGTACGCAAATGTTGACATGGCTGCGAACAACAGTCAATGAATTCACAGATTGCAATAATGTAACAACCTTCGCATCACTAGTTGTTTCTTAATTTACTGTTATGGCAGCCTACATCATACCTGCATTAGTGTTAATACAGAAAATCTACAGTGAAGTGATGAGTTACAATTTTTAATGATCAATGAACAGCAAGAATTGGACCTGACTTAAATGTTAACGAATATTCAACAATAAAATGGCTAGAACATATATACACAATATGTTTGTCGAAAATATCAAATGATATCGGGTTATATGGAAATAGTAGTCTTCCATAATTAGTGAAATTCGATTCCCCATATAATGTCATCCAAAAAGTGTATAATCTGTATCCTGACAGTTTGAAATTATATTTTTCAAACAAAAAAATCTTTTTGATAGATAATGCTGCTTTCATATTTGAAGACTGAAATAATTAAACAGAAATAGGTAATCAGTATGGAGTTACGGAGATTGTTGAGTTTTTGATTGAGATCACGAATATGTCAATGTTAGACCACCATTGAAAACCTGGACGTACTGGACAGTCGTTTCGTCCTAGTATGGGACTCTTCAACAGTACGTATCCATGATCCCACACATGGGGCTCGAACCCAGGACCTTCAATTTAGTCGCGCAATTTTGTGGATGGGTTGAAGTTAGACATTACTACCGTTGGATTCCGGCCCACTGGTCTAGAGGTTAAGCGTTCACGCGTGAGATAGAAGGTCTTGGGTTCAAATCACATGCGTGAGATCGCGAATGAGCACAGCTGATGAGTTCCATACTAGGAAGAAACGACTGTCCAGTGCTTCCAGGTTTTCAATGGTAGTCTAACATTGATCGATTCATGATCTTCATCAGAAAAATATCAATTAACAAGTAGTTATTCATTAAAATAGGCTAAATTGTCAATGGATAGAAAAAGATTTAAATAAACAATACAACATAATAATAGCTTATGACGTCATCTAATTCAACATCTAAGCCGTGATATTCAATCTAATAAACATATTTATGTATATGTATCCACTTGTATTAGAACATAGATCTTTTCGATACATCATATAATTTATCCATACCTAGCGACAAATATACATACTTGAATACATACAGTATCCCATTATTTAGAAAACAAACGTTATCTGATCATTTTATTAATTATGCCGAAAAGATTCATTGAAACACATAAGTATAAGAAAGATAAGACGACAATCATATTTATTCTTTCTACTAATGACGTCATCATCGAACATTACATCAATCATGATATACAGAAGAATGGATAACACTTCTCTCTATTTATTAAAGACAAAAGAAAGGAAGGAAAATACATGATTCAATGTCCTAAAGAAAAAAAAATGATTAATTGATCCAACAAATTTATTTATTATAGATCTCTATACCACAGGGATAAAACGTTATTCGTTTAATATTTTTCCTAAGGAAAATAATAATAATAATAACAATAACTTGTTATTGACACGAATCTAAGTGACATATACGAGCGCATATATGTACACTCATGGAGATCTATAAAGAAGAAGATCAAGTTATTTATCATATATGAATATGAAACTGATTTTAAAGGAAGTAGGAGAATAACAATTTATCTAAACTTGAATTATCATCATTCAAAATAGTGAATTAAACACAGTAGGTATTGAATTATAAAAAGACATGCTAAAACAGACTGATACGTGCAATTAATTATTCCACATAAACATGTACGGTACATCTAGATCGCATCACCAGACGTTTCTAATCATTAATTACAATAATCGTGCGGATCTAAACATGGTACAGTTCAACAATCAATGACTTTATTAAGCTGATGTCACATCTCGGTTTCTCTTATTCTACTTCTGTTTCGACTAATTTCTATACCAGAAAGCATCGTGTAGTGAGATAACGCGAGTTGACAAAAGTTTACCAGGTTTTCTGCATTCGTGACGACATTTTGTGAGACAAGAACCCACCATGACTAATAAAAATTTTAAAATGAGTAAAATGGTCGATGTTCCCAACATTGCTCTCTATAACTAGTTCAGGCGTCGGTGAGCACTACTCTTAAGGAAACATTTTCTACTTAGAGAAAGAGAAACATTAAATCATCATTTCATTGTTGCTCAAGATGATTAGAGAACTCTGGATTTATCAGTGCATTCATCAAAATTACTACGCCATCTTTGTATTCTAAGTCTACAAGTGCATTTTTCTTATAGGAGTTTAGTTCTTGTGAATTTGAACGACCAGATCATTATCTCTAAAAGAATGTCAACGAAACAGCTTAGTAGGATTGGAAAATGTAGACGAGTGCAACTTGAAGTTATCATTCCTGATAACAGTTCGATAAAAGCTCTAATTCCGCAAGTTATGTTTGAGTAGAGAGCCTTTATAAGGTTAATCAGCTAAACTATACCTTGCTGAAAATTGTAGCAGCCAAATTCAAAGCTGATAAAATTCCTTTGGGTGATAACATGACCAAATCAATACCATAATCAGAATCTGACGATGAACTAGTTGATTTATGCAGATCAAATATTTGTTCTAAACACTGCCAAATTCTTTCAGATATACGAAATTCCAGAAATGACTGCCAAATTATGTTTCCTGCCTTTAAAATATCACAAATAGGTAATATTACACACAACCAATTGAATAAAAATTTATACTTTATACACGTTTGAAGAATAATGATTTAATTTTTCCATTAAATCTAACATTTAAAAGATTTCGGAGATCTACTATCCTGCACCGTACTTTGAATACTTTCATTCCATTGTATTAGTCACATAAATTAGTATTTATCGAGAAACTCAGAACATTTGTAATTTTATATAGTACAATTACTTTTGTAGGTAAATATCAATTACTATTTATTATCTGTAACCTATTATTAAGGAATATCAAAACTATGCTTTCATACGGTCTCTCTTTAAACTGACAATCTACCATCAGTTAAGAATGTATATTTTACCTAAAGAGAAACTGATGTTATGGAAGAAAATTATTATTTAGGTAACATTACGCCAATTAACGTAGCCGTCAGACTTTAGAACACATAATTTGAACAAAATAATATTTGAAATTACACACTTATTTTTGTAATCATCAGAATATTGCCTTCGACTTCATACAATAAAAATATAATCTAACAAATGAATATGCATACTTCTATATATGTATTTTGATTCCTTATTTAGTTAATTCCATTTGGAGTTGGTGGAAATTTAAATGTTAAACTGGTTATTAACAACAATAATATAACTATAAAGAGGATAATTGCGTTACTGAATTTCTACTTTAGTCTGTAATCACAAATGATAGATAGAAATTAAAATTACTCATCGATTGACAGAAAAAAATCGTTCATAGATGCAATAATTTCATACCATCCACAACTTTTATTAACAATAGATTGTATTGCAGCAAAGGCATTGAACAATAAAAACTAAACGATTTTCACCTAATTCAATCAATTTGATCAGTAGAATTCAATAAACAGTAAGGGTTCAACAATATGAAATCGAATATTTCCAATGACCAATAAGCAAAATATAGATAGAGGTCTTTTGGAAAAGCGGAATCGAAATCACTGATTCAGACATTTATCGAAGCCTGTACTGTAAAATTGTATAGGTAGAATAAAACTATGTGGATGACCTTGAGTCATCCGACCGTATTAAAGATACCAGCTGTGATTTGGAATTTCTTAGGTCGTTCATATAGTTTACACCTGACACTGTATTCCTCATTCTAGTTTACTTAATTAAGAAATCTATAGAAACATTAAATTATCACATTTAAAAGTAAAACAAATATTAAACAGAACGAAATATAGGAATTATTTACTAAATTATATGAGAGAATTAGCTAACCTGTGTACAGATAATTTGAGCTAAATTAAATAAACCATCAAGCCAACCATGATTACCTGGCCATAAAATTTGTGGTAAACCGAAAGTCATTGATAGATCTATTTCACTATGTGAATCATTTATATTTTCTTTTAAATTGATTGCACCTCTTGTAGATTCGTTTAAAGCAGCTAGTAATCGACTACGTGCAGTTTGACTTTGAGCTATTGGAGAAACCAGAATTAATGACATTGCCTGAACTATATCATTTGGTTTAGCTGGAATAGTATACTCTTGTAGCTCATAGATTTGAGATAAAAGTAGAGCTGAAGCAGCCTATTTCAAAAGTGAATTAAGCGTGAATAAATTCATGTATATGATGAAAATGTAAAATTATTACAGCAATTAGTCTTTTTTATAAATTTAGATAGAATAATGAGAAGACTTGGTTATTCTAAAAAATGTCATGGTATTTTATAATGCTCCAATAAACAAGGGAAGTACTAAATCGTGTTAATCGATATGTAAAGCATATAAATGGAATGAGGCTTAGAATAGACATCAACGAAGCTTTTAGAACGACGAATTTTTAGGTTTATAGAAGCCTTGGTTGTTCACAAATTCAAACTCCTCCCCTTATGTGTATAGAAACAATTTGTCGAATCTTCGAATTTGCCCTGGTAGTCTTAAAGTCACTTTATGACCTGAGTTAATGTAAAAATTACGTATTTCTTCTACACTATGTTAATTTTCTCCCTCTTTTATTAACAATTATTACTCTGTAAGCAGAGATAGATAGTGGCTAACATTGGAATTCAGAATGTGCGTTTCGTTCTGTTTGGAACTCGTCAGCCAGATGTGCTTCCATCCCAGAATTGATGCTCACTCCAGGACTCGAACTCAGTACTATTCGCTTCAAACGCTATCGTATTATCCGCTCAGCTACTGATCCCACATAGACACTGGCTTGTGCTATGGAGTGAGGCTAATAAGAGACTGATCAATTCCAGTCTTAAAAATCAATGGAAGGACCAAAGCAACCAATACAAAAATGTAAAAGCACTTTTTTCACTTGAACTTTCATTTAATTGACTTTGATTTATTATGCCTTGACTATTATATATGTGATCAGATTGTTTAAAATGTAAAGCACTAATATACATCACATTTTTTAGATTAACTTTATCTTATCATTGTTCTATGAAATAACGATAGCTTGAACTGTTCAAAATTATATATGATAAAAATATTGGGACAAATAGAGAAAACACTAAAGAAGCTAATTGGTGAATTTTTAAAATCAGTTTTGATGATCACTGTTAGTGTATTTATTGGACTGAATAATATATTTGTTCAGTATTTAGTTACAAAAAGATGAGAATTCAAACAACCCTTCAAAATAATGTATTATGTAAGTTATTATTTCAATTCATTCGTTAAATATTTGCATCGGATACGATTCACACTTCTCAAGTGTATAATTTACTTCGATATGCAACTTGATAACAGTTGGTCAGTTATCAGCCGTGACTCATAACCTTCAAGGGATATTAATCCATCTAAATTCTTAAACATTCTTGTTAGAACACTGAAGTGAATTACTTTGATGAGAAGTGAAGAAAGAGAAGTAATATGAAATATAATGTAATGTTAAAAAAAAGACTACGAAAAATTTATCACTGACCATATTGACAAACTTTTAACGTTACAAGTAGTATAGAATAGCATTACACCAGTAGATGATGAAGAAACACGAGCAAGAAGATACAAAAGAATAATCAAATTTAAAATATAACTCGAAAAATATATTGGAGATATTTAAAACGTTTCTTTTTTCCTAAACAAGAAATATTTTATTTCGAACTACCTAGTTTCATTAGGTATGTATGAAGTCAAACCAATACTTAAGTTAACTGTTTAAACGGTTGGTAAAATTCAGCGTTGAATGGTTAGTTAGTGTTACTATGATTAATATTGTTATTTTTTATATCACAACTTTATCGTATTAACAGTTTTAACTATTCATCAAATTACTATTTTCTAGTTTATACAATACTCTAAGACGAGAAGATAGACTATGAATAAAACCAACTTCTAAATGAACAAATTAACATAAATTTTAATGACTATATAGTAGACTTACTGCATGACTTGGAACATGTGATTCAACAAGCATTTTACAAAATTGTGCTTTGTTCTGTAATATTCTAAAGGAGAGAGCAAGTAATATTACTGAGTTAACTGAATTAGTTAATGTTTTGATGAATATAGATATGATGTAATTTCAAGCAGTGATTTACGGGTTTGAAAGCGGATTATTACTACTAACCTTGAACCAAATATTGTTATTCAGACCTTAGTGCATGAAGATACTCATGGGTACCGAGGTAAACTGAAGAGAATTGGGATTATATAACTGGTTTTCAATAAATGAAAATACATTTTATTTTTAAATAGCTGATCATTATTTCAAATAATGTGTATCAATTTTTACAAGTGAGTCAATACAGAATTCAGAAAAAATATTCAATTCATAGTAGTGACCTGTTTGTCATAATAATGAAACGTATAAATATATATATATATATAAACATGGATCATAGTTTCTGGACAGTATGATTTCATTTAAAGCTCCTCAAAGATGTAGTCTAGTTACTGCTCTATATGAAATAATCAAAAATGGTAACATCTTCTGGAACGTACTTGTAATATTGCATTCTATTTTCAAACTTATTGGTCAAATGAATCTTCAGAAATATAGATTGAAACAAATTGGAAAGTTATTTCCCCCTACAAATCTTATTAAGATCATCTTACTAATTAGGTATCTACATTCACGTCTTAACCCTTAAACCGTCAGAAATGATGTTACATTTATTAACTGGAAGATTTGCAGAGTATCAACAGTTAAACGAACAACAGACTAACCAACGGTAAAACTACGCGAAATATAACGTTATTAGTACCTGAACTAATTACCAAAAGCAACTTATTGAATTAAAAGGTTAAACTGTTTTTCTAAAGAAAATATTCATCATATATATATATATATATATATATATAATGCTATTTTACGACCACAAATATTCATGGGTTGTATTCTATTACAAACTTCATACATATCAATATAGTAACATTTCATATGAAGGCCACTTGGTAAAAAAATTGTCATTGCTTTTTTTCAAATAGATTCAAACGTCAAAAACATTCAGTTATTTTCCCAGAACATATGCTGTCTAGAAACAAACTAATCATGTTAAGTATCTAAGAAAATATCCCAGTGCAACTTCCATACTATGTATTCATAAACGTTATCATTGTTAAGGTTACAGATTTTATGAATGAGAATCATAATATTAACATATCCAAACCAATTTTACTATGTGGAAAGTTATCTTTAATCGTATGAATGGTCAGGAACTAGCTAAAGAAAATAATAACCAACTGATCAACAGTGGATCAACGTCCAGATAGAGTTGTCTAAGGTTAAGTGAGAAAATATGATGCGTAGAGTTATTCTAATCACAATTTGAACGGTAGCATAATTGCACAACATAAAATAAATAAAGCGTTAAGTAATAAGTGGTTAGTTGTCAATAAAATGCAAACAACCTATTTCTAACTCAGTAAAATTTTAGTATCATACTACTGACAAGATCTTAAGTTCCTGAGCTAAATTCTAAGCGGAATAATGAATGAACACGACTAAAGAGTGTCCAACTAGACCGAAACAACTATCTAGTTGGTACAATCAATTTTTACTAATCTTTAGCATGATTTCATATCATGACAGAAATCATTTTGGCGAAGATGATAATAGATAGCTTTTTCAAGTGTAAAATATTTTAACGGAAAAATAACACATGAACGTTAAAAAGAAACCAATACTCCTAGTATTAACTGGTTCTTGAGATAATACTAACCGAATATTTAAAGCTTCTACTAAAAATAAAGATGGATACATAAACTTACATTTCTGGTACATGACCCAATTGAATAATAAATGCGGTCAATGAATGCATCACCAATTCAACTAAAGTTACACGATCAGATTTTGATACTGAAACCTGTAAATTGAATTTCAACAATACAAATCTAAAAATATTATTATTGAAATAAGAAAAATTATATCAATTTACAGTACATTACAAAAATATTTAATATTACCAAAAGATAAACACGTGATGGTAACAAAAAATTCTAAAAATCTAGAACACAAGAAAACGATGCTATTACCATAGATCGTTTTTTACAAATTCGAGAGCAAATTAAGATTTTTAATGACCTCTTTATAACCATTCTTACTATTGATTCATCTCTAAAGATTAAAATATAAATTTCTTTGTGGAATGTCTGGTTAGAATGATCACTTTAAGTCCTCAAACCAAGATGTATTACTCGTTAATCACAATAGAGCTGGCTTTCTCATTGGGGCAAGTAAGGTTGTAGTAATAAGTAGTCTAAGAATGTGGAGTTAAAGCACTCAAAATTATTTATAGTGGTAAACATTTATTATCCTATGGTCTTCATCAGAAACATGAAAAATAACTTTACCATATATTCCATACACTGTTCTCATTCTTGTAGACAATTTAAGCTCCCTGCTAACGCTTGTATTATTGATACCAGCTTTACTAATCCTCTTACATACAATTTGATTCCCTTTCCAAGTCTCGATATGAATTATGACAAGTGTTACCAACAGTTACTTGGTCTATGCATTCAAGTCCAGTAACTTAGACTAGACAAGCATAATTGTGAGGACAGCCCTTGGATAAACGCAAGGAAGTTCTAAGAAGCTCAGAAAGAGCCAAAGACATTCCATCCAATCATCTTTTAGAAGAACATTCCTTACCTATTTGACAAATGTTCAAATTCACTGACTGACTGAGATGCTACCTGAAAGTGTTAGTGTCCGAGTTCAAATAATCCACCACATTGATTTTAGCTGTTAATAAGAAAAACTATGGATGAAATCGAAATGACGATCAAGAATTAAGTCTAACATCCAGGTCTAAATTATTTGACAAGTATATGACCTACAAAATTGATTTTCTCTAATCTTTTATCACGACTAAACACAACTACTTTTGTAATTAATGAATGAATGGAACAATGACATTAATAATGATTACTCACACTTCCTCGTAACAAGTCTAGCAAGGCTTCCAAATATACCGGAAACTTTTTCATACAATAGTGAGCAAATAAAGTATCAGCCTGTACACAATCATAAAAAACCTACAATACAAGAAAAGAATTTATTTTAACACACATTTATTGTTTTAAAGAGATCAAAATCGAAAATTGGTGGAGAATAATATGAATCCATTTTATTTCATATCGTTAGGTTCTCATCGGTTGTTTACAACTTATAATATTTCATAATCAAAGGTATTACAGATATTGACATACTTATAAATACAAAGGTGATTAAAGATGAATATGTATATCATGATATAGCGAAGATTCTAATAGAGTTATTTCAACTATTTCCGAAGCATTGATTATATCATTGTCGTTGATTGATTTCAACTCACATCTTTCAGTGTTACCATTAATCTGTTTCCGGTTACTTCATTACACAATCATCGAATGTTTGTAAACTCTTTAATTTCCAATCACTAGTTCGATGTTCTGGAACCCCCCCCCCTTTCACAATTTAATTATTTATCTGAAACAAAAATTTCTATAATCTTATTAACTCTATCAGAATCTTTGCTACATCGTGATAGACATATTCATCTCTGATCATCCTCGTATTTATAAGTATGTCAATGTCTATAATAACTTTGGTTTTAAAATATTGTAGGATGGAAGCAGCTGATGAGAACCTAACGGAATAAAATGAATTTATATTGATTTGCACCGATTTTTGTTTTCGCTTATTTCAAGATAAAAAAGGGAATGATGTGTAATCAATGTATTGTGTTGAATATTTAATAACAAGTAGCATATCATGGGAGTGTTCACAAATAAGAGTTAACAAAAAGAGTATTCCATCGATACAACAGGGAGACTGGATAATGAGTTATACAATGTTTAAGCATATTCAATAAATTATTACAAGATTATTGAAATAATCTCAGACGATTATAAATGACTATAAACTGTATTCATATCTACACTAAATTAAGTATCTTACATTGTGACCATCAATTTACAGAAAACAGATCTTCATGTAAGTCAGCAAACTATCTAATATTTGTCGGCTTACAATGAATTGACCATATAAATTTGGTTATTGAGTATAATTATCAATAAGTTTATCAATTTTTATGGTCGATCTAATTCGGTCACGGCTTCCCATTCGAACTCTGGGAATTATCTTGCAAAACTAGTCACAAGTGAACACATGATCACTGCTCATAACAGAGGATTTGTGGAGATTACTGAATTTCATGGTTTACATAACTGACTGATCTTACTTAAGGGCCAACTAAAAAACATTCTAGGACGAACGTGTCGCACAGAATTTTCTGGTTGTCTAAATAAGATCAGCTAATGATATAAACCATAAAATTGAACAACCTTCACAAACCCACTGTAGTAACTAGTTAAATATGTGTCTACACAAGATGTATTAGAGCATAAATTTAAATATTCTGCTTCGATTGACTACGAAGCGGTGGATTATTAGGGAAAGAATATAACTTTCAATCAATATATTAAAATTTTGAATCCTACTTTTGCCACTTTTATGATAAACAAGTGGTAAGACTAGTCCGAGAAACTCAGTTAAAATTTAAAATTAAGTAAAGTAAATTATATGTTTTAATTTAAAACTGAAACTCATAAGACTGGAAACATCTCTATATACAAATTGATAGATTTTAATTTAGGAATCAAAATAGTTATACTTCACTCTAAACTATTTATTTGAGTAAAATAAACAAACAATAATGATTATTCACTTAGTATTGTTTGTTTGAATCTTCCCATTGATGTTTAGGACTACAACTGGTCAGTCTTCATCTTTGCTTACAATGCTTGTGAATTAAAGCTATATCGAGGCAATACGCACAGTATGCACATATGCCAATTAGAGACTGACCAGTTGTAGTCCTAAACATCAATGGGAAGATTCAAACAAACAATACTAAGTGAATTTAAACTTCACCCCATTGCACAAGCAAATGGCTATCAGGACACAATAGCTGAGTGGATAACGCGATAGCGTTTGAAGTGAACGATACTGGGTCCGAGTCCCAGAGTGAACATCAACTCTGGGGTGCAATTACATCCAGCTGACGAGACCCAAATAGGACAAAACGCGCGTCCTCGATTCCACTGATAGCCACTATTCATCTTTGCTTACAATATGATTATTTCTTTTAAAAAATGCAATTAAACTATTTTCACATAATTCAATGATATTTCTCCTAAACATTTCAATTTCATTAACTTGTCAATACGTTCTCTTTTATTTCGATATTTCTGTCAATAACTCTTCAGAAATTAATATATTGTTTATATGCAGCACTTTTTGGATAATAACTATTGTTTACAAGCGTTATACAGCAAAAACATATCCACTTCTAATAGTTTAGAAATAATATTTAGATCATAATTATAAAGTTTGAAATACTAATAGTATACTATTGTCGTAAATTTTAAAAGTATTTGTATACAAGATGACTATGTTACATAAAGGATATGATTTAAGATAATCTTGCTTTATTTTTAGCTATCAAGATGAAACCGTTGAAAAACAAGATATACCTAATAATTGCATTAAACATCTGTTTCAGAGCTTCTAGTATACAGTATGTTACTATTCCATCAACGACGGTACCACTGAACCTCAATTTTAAACACAATAGCTTTACGGAAACTGTATATTGTTTGATTTTTGTCTTAGCATGGGTCAGTTAGTAAATTTTTTTAATTTGCTCCTCAATGGACCACAGTTCTAAAATTGGATACTGTTCAATTAATGTTGATTCTGTATGTAATCCCAGATTTTAAATTCCATACATAGCAAATATAATTAGTCTAATTATTTTAAAAAAACATACACAGAGGTTTTTACCTTATTTATTTAACTGTCAAAATATTTTTTTTGTCACGTGAAAAACCTTTAACAAAATATTTACATGATTTATCCATATCTAAGGTTGGCTACTTAAAACATATTCAGTAGTTCCGTTTCTTACCTAAACATTTTGTTGTAAAAAGACATTTTAACTTCTCGTAAAATAGACGATAAACATTGTATGTATGTGATCAATGTGAAGAGACGTACGATACATATCAATAGCTTCATGTTTAATTACAGCATGTAATTTTTATTCACGCCCCATATAATATTTTATGATAAAAAGATGGCCATCTTATCATTATGAAGATCTTCAGTTAGTTGAGACCACATTAGTTGTTTCTACAATACACTGATGAGTATTCTAACTGAATAAGTTGTTAGAATATGAAAGAGGAGAACTCATGGTCTGAAGGAAATGGATTTTGTATTATTGTTTCAGCTAATAAGAGTACTTTGTAGATATTTTTCCCCAATGACACTGACTACGTGAATACCTATGTAATAACAGATTCTACTAATAAGCTGGATAAAGTTAAGGTAAATTCATTAAATTATCCTGTTCATGAAACTCCCAAAAGAAGTGGATACTAGACAACAAAACGTTTGGCATTCATATTAGTAAATGACCAGTCTAATTAGATAACGTCAAGAACTGGCCTTATAGTAATAGTCTATCTTATAAATGTATTAAATATGCTTTCACATTTGAATTCATGAGCCGATCTAAGCTAGATCACCACTAGGAGACCGTTTCGTCCTAGTACGAGACTCCCCAGCAGTGCACATTCACGATCCCCACGCACTACTCGAACCCAGGACCCTCGGTCTCGCGCGCGAACGCTTAACCTCTAGACCACTGAGCCACCACTCAAAGGTGTTAATTTCCAACGTCAATCGATCCATGATCTTCTGTAACCCTCTGTGCATTGTCTGAGGTGGATAAATGTCTCCACCTGACACGGATTGGACTCCACTGGTCACGACTTCTCACTATAGCTCCAGGAAATTCATGTTGAAGCTACTCACTAGTAAGCATATGATTATCATCAATATAAGGATTCGTGGAGATTGTAGTATTTTAAGAGCTGAATTTACAAGTTGACCTAGAACGAAAAGGCTGTCCAGTAATTCCTGGTTTTCAATGGTGGTCTAACTTAGAGTGACTCGTGAATTCAACTGGGAAAATACTACAACCGCCATAAATCCCCATACTGATAAAATATAGTTCTACACAAATTAGATTAACAGTTTTACTATGTCGTTCTACGCCATCATTAATCTTGAAAAATAAGATGTATCTAATCTAAGTCATAATTAAAGAATCGTGTACAAATTTGATTAAAATTTAAAGATTTACATAAACTGGACTATACGTATTAAATTTGTCTCGTTTATGAATATTGGCAAAAGCAAAAACAATCCTACTTTTGATGATCAGTATCAATAGTGAAGTGGAATACTATTTAAAAATAGAAATACAACCCAACAATTTGGATAGAAAAATGCTGTAGTTTGTCCATCATAACAAACTCATTTGAATGCCTAACTTAGACTGGAGAAAAAAAACAAGTTATATTTTGAAATAGTTTGCTAACGTCTATTTATACGTGGATACTTTAAAAAATATTTTAACGAATTAGAAATAAAAAAACTCCATAAGAAAATTAGTGTCAACAACGACGTCATTATTACCACCATCGTTATCACCATCATCACTATCATAGTGAATTCTATCCACATTAGTAGAGTAAAATTTACGATTCTTTATTCACTTCAAAAGATACACAATACTTTTTAACAATATCTCTAATGACAACTAAAATTCACTTAGTTGCACACTTTATTCTGATATTTCTACACTTCTTTATATATTAAAAAGTAAAATGAGGAACGAAAAAAGATAGAGTTATTTAACCAAGAGTTACAAGATAAATAACAATAAGAGGTGAATAGAAATGGCACAGGTTAAGTTCATTGAGATGATAAAAACAAAAGACATTTAGTGAACAAGACTAATTATATGAATAAATGATGATAAAACATGAACAAACATACATACACATAAAAAACAGAGAAAAAGAGCATTTGTAACAGTAACACTCAAAGGTCTTCGATACAAATTTGATAAGAGTGAAAAGAGTTCTTAATAATGACATAGTGTAACATATGTTATGATTTTAAACAAAAATCAAATACATTTATGGTTTACTAACGATAGATATTTTAAGGTACCATATGGAAATTTTTGTGAAAATGATAAAAGTCAATAGAAGTCAGACTAATGAATAAGTTTTCTTTCACTTAAGTGTAAAACTTTTGTGGGTTGTTTTGTTTCTGTGATTTAATTTTCCTTTTTATTTAAGAAAAAACCAATTATTCTTATGTTAAAGATATCAAATAAGAATCAGAAAATGTTATGAAAATTTTAATTTGATATACTACTTGTCAAATATGGTGAATACTCCATTTAAAATTATGACCAAATGAACCAAGTGTCAGTAAAAACAAAATATTGAATCTGAATCTTGTAGACTTAAAAAAAACTGAGAAATGAGGCAAAAATATAATCGTTGAAAGCATGAGTCAATTGAAGCTAGACCCCCATGGAAAACCTGGAAGCACTGGACGGCCGTTTCGTCCTATTATGGGACTCCTCAGCAGTGGGCATCCACGATCCCGCAATTGCGAGATTCGAACTCAGGACCTACCAGTCTCTAAAATACTAAATCTCCACAAAACCCCTTCTGAAAAATATATTCGTTATTTCCACCTATAATTAAAATATTACTAAATGTCCAACTAAGGCTTCAACAAGGATTCAGTTGAACTTATATCATTATAAGTTACTCATATTAATCAATAATAAATACCTTTTTTGATCAATAGGTAGTTATCATTTATGGAAAAGTCTTGTATTGATCTCAATTATACAAAGTACTCTTTCATTACAAAACGAATTTTGACAAGTTATTCAATATTTTCGTTTTAATAATTTGTATACCTCAATAATTCATTTTTGTAAACCATTATATGCCTCCATCTTGTTGATTTACCATAGTATACATGAAGATGTAAACTGCATTTTCTAATCTTCTTGAATTAACCATAAATTTCCGAAAACATAATTGTACCTAACCAAACACTAATTGAATTACGAAATAGCAACCAAAATAGATTTCCATGCACTCAGCTTTAAGGTCACATTTAATTGGGATTTGCAGAATAACTTCAATTGAAATGGCTTGGAATTATTCACTGTGTCCCAGATGTAAATACAAATTATCTTCCTGTTGAATTGGAATCACAATATTCCTTCTTTCATACCTTTCCATTCTGTCTTTTCAAAATGTTCAGTCGGTCTGATTATCATTGCTATTATGATATTTAGAACTCTTTTGCAATTCATTCTCTTGATTTCCTGTCATTATGCTAATGTGTTTTAACAACGTGGACGAAAAAAAACATCTTTTCCGAGTTCTAGGTTGATGATGACTAACTAACATATTACGATTCAACAAACAGTTAGGCTTTTATCTAGAATAAATATGAACATACAGCCTACTATGAATTCTATTCTCAAATAAAATGGTAACTCACTTTTGCTGTGTGTATACACAAACGGCTAACCCATAGATAGGAAATATACACACGTAAATGCGTTTCCAATTCCGGTTGACAAAGTTGGTTTGCGATGTACATAGCAATCTGAAAAACAGAAAAGAAACTTGAGAAAAACAATAAACAATGAAACTGACATAACAAATCAATCAAGCTTCAAAATTAACCATGTTTTTGATTCTTTTTTTTCATTTAATGAATACCTCTTAAGACGCTAAATTAAACACAAATTATGGTTATAGTAAAATAATATAAATTTCTTATTATTGCATGCAATCTGGTCAAATTCTAAAAATCTTAATTGAATAAGTAGATTGTACTGTTCAGACTAGTACTGTGAATACCTGAATATATCAATGTTAGTAATAATATGATTCATATGTAAAATAACTTGAAAGAGTAACCTAGAGAATGGAATTTATGATACGGTTTACATGTTAATTGTGAAGAATGTTAAAGGATTCGCACAGACTTGAAGCGAATAGGAAAATGAATAAAAGTAGAATCATGTCACTTTACATAACGAACTTATCTTAATTAGGCACTTATTATAAACTATAAAACACTGAATGATCGTTTTTTTTATAGGACTAATTAAGAGTGTACATTCATGACACCACCAAGTATTGAATGAATTCAGAGGCAATAAATAAACTAGATTAACCATACGTGTGATTAATTAATGTCTAGATTCATTTGAATCCATTAGGTACCAGTGTTTTGATAGCAAATAGTAAAGTAAGAAGTATTTGTTTATTGTCTCAAACGACATACAAACGTTGACAGTTATTAGTGCCATAATCTAATAAAAGCATGTTTATATATGCTCAGTCTAAATGAACAATATTTAAATAATACAGAAGGAAATGGTAACAAAATAAATCGGATCTCAACTGTTATCATATTTAGGCATTAGTATAGTAAAATTGCTAATGATAATTCTGCGATAGGTGTCACGCGCACAAACGTTGTGACAAATTGATCTTTTTAAGTTGAAGTCACGAGTTAATCTCAGCCAGACCAACATTGAAAACCTGCAAGCACAGGACGGACTCGAGTCCCGAATGTGGGGTCGAGGATGCGCACTGCTAAGGAGTTTCATACCAGGACGAAACGGCCGTTCAGTGCTTTCACGTTTTCAATGGTGGTCTAGCATAGATTGACTCGTGAATTCAACTTTGAAAATACTACAATCTCCACAACTCCCGTAAATTGACAAGTTGGTCTATTAAACAAACTGATATGATCAGAAGAGAAATTTAGAGTTTTCAAGGCAAAGGATTCCTGTAGTAATCTTAGACAAAAAGAGAAACAGGATAACAATACACAATAGTAATAATAATCTGAGAAAACATTTAGGAATATAGTCATTAGTGGAAGTATTAAGTTTATTTCAGTTCTTATTACTAAACCAAAGATGGTAATAAAACAATTCACTTTACAAAATATCTACATCTGTCATATTAAAAAACTGACAAAAATGAATGCTATGAAAGCCTATAACTTTATTGTAAATATATTTTCAAAAAGACAAACAAATTACTTCAACCGTTAACTTGACACTTATGTGTACAAATCTCATATTTTCTCCATCAATTCCAAAAATTTATCAGTAGAATTTGTGTTTCAAAGTGAAATCAACAGATTCCTTTAACAGTCATCCTGGAACATTTTACGTAAAACACATTACTACTGATAATAATAGTAATGGTTCCAAAATGTCCAAACAAAAATACAACATGAATCAAAATGAATATTTGAACTCTATGGTATTTTATATGGTAAGAATGACAATGATAAATACTTAAAACAATGTAAAATAAACATTCATTTTTCAAGTCTTTAGTTGCATTAATGCAAAAGTAAAATTCTTTTTAATAGGTTAGTCAGATAAGGAGAAAACAGAAAATTTTGGAGTTTACAAACTGATGGCCAGATGAAAAACCCCAGTAAACAAAATAGCTTTAAACAAATATTTCATTAGTAATCGCTAAGACTTAAAAGTCCTTAACTTGATCTCTTGATAGACTGTGAATGTCTGCATTGGACAAATTCCAAATTGAGAAGAAAGAGCTGACCTGATCTCATTTATCTTCAATAGTTACTGTCCCAGGAGTCAGTTGAAAATGTAGTTGTAAGTAAGAAACTATACAAAATAACCGTTATAAGTTATTTTACAACACCTTAACATTTTATTTTCTTAATTTAGTTACTCAACTAAGTCAAATTCATCACTACACAATTAAACATGATATAATATATAAATTTAAAAATTACCGCCACCCCATCGCCAGTTGTAATATTTGGAGCTTTGATTCTTGCTATGCTGCGTACTACTAGACTACTTGAACGATCGAACCCGCAACGTCGCAAGAGAGTAGACAGAAGACTAGAAAGTAGGAATTTTATTCCCAAAAACAGAGTCAAGTATAGTACAAAAATCTCACGTATTTGTATTTTTTGGTTGAAAGTAAATCATTCCGGACAGCCAATAGACACATAGGGGGTCCTTCTTATTCATCCAATAGAGGAGCTACACGTCGACATTCTAGAATGTTCCCCTAGTGGTGATCGGATGGAATATCTTCGGCTCGTTCTGGGCTTCCTGAGGCTTTTTTGAGTTTGCCAACGAGCCATCCTTACAGTTAACACATATAATGATGCTTTACTCTCGTTTTTCCTAATAAACATTAAACTATTAATTGGAAGCTTTTTGTAATTCAAATTATAGTTCAATAAACAAATAACTTTGATTACTTGAGTTTCCGAGGTAAATTACGTATCATGACTTTTTTCTTTCATAAGTGAAATAATTACATTGACATTTATTATTATTATCATTACATTTTAGTTGGTTAATTTATCTACAACTTTCTGTTCGGAGTTGTCGAATTACATTTAACATGTTACACAATCATTACACTATATCCATACCTACACACACATACACATATAAGCACAAACATAAACCATATTATAAATGTAAGTAATTTATTTTCATAAACGAGAATAACACCTACAATCCATTATTATGAATTATAAAAGACAATTAATAATAAATTACTGTAAATGCCGAAAAAAAAATTAATTAACATCAAATAATATTAAGAATGAGATAGAAATGAGATGATTAAAATAATTTATAGTTATATGTAAATTATTAATTTAATAGTTGAGATCATAAGTCAATTGAAGCTAGACCACCATGGAAAACCTGAAAGCACTGGACGACCGTTTCGTTTTATTGTGGGACTCCTCAGCAGTGAGCATCCACGGTTTAATTTAATAAAACCGTTTTTAATAAAGAATTGAATTTAACTGGAAAGTTAACATAATTGTATATATATATATATATATATATATATATATTAACATGATTTCGGACTTCATAGCATTGGATTCCTACGACAATGTATGAAATTGGATATTGACTGGCTCCAACATGTACTTCCTGGAGTTCTAGTAAAAAGTTAAGCTCTCGTGTGCGAATTTCGTGAGACGGGATCGTGAATGCGCATTGCTCAAGAGTCCTACAATAGAAAGAAACGGCCGCCCAGTGCTCCCAGGTTTCCAATGGTGGTCTAGCTTCAAACGACTCATGATTTCAACTATAATATTGATCATTCATAATTCGCAATCAGCACTCTATGCTATTGATTTACTTGAACAAAATCCAGTGATTCATATAATCCTTGAGTAATTATATCAATGACAATCAACTAAATTAAACATTTTATTTAATAAAACTTTTGATATCCTTTCCATTGCAAACTATAAGACATTTATCATCTTAAAACGTAAATGGTATTGCAGTTATACTAACTTCGTAGTGCATCTGATGAAATTCCTAATAAACGGCAATTTTTCCTCAATAACGATAAACTCATCTCTATGTTTACAAGGTTTCGGATTAAAACAGCAACTTTTAAACAATTCCCTAACATGAAAACAATTTATAGCTTAAAATGAACAATTATGAGCACGAAATTTACCTGGGATCGGTGATTAGTTGGATAAAAACAATGAAAACGATATTTGTATATCAGCCCAACACAATGTTTAACAACTGGTCAGTGTTATTGTAAAATCCACTGATTATAAGTCAATAAATTTCACTTTACCAATGAGAAGAATATACGAATTCATAAAACATCCCTACATAAACAGTATCTAATAAAGCATATGTAAAATGATGCAATTTCAAGTACAAGAAAATAATTCCATATTCAACCAATAAGTATTGACAAACAAAATTTTATGACGTGAAATTATGCTACTAAATAAAAGAACAGTAGGCATACAGTTTATTTAGAAACAATAGTACGTAAAAATATGTATCGTTACAGTAAATGTCGTTACGTTAGTATGACTTAAAATGTAATCAGTTGAATAGTCAGAAAATGACTAACTATATGGAACGCAGGAATTTACATTCACATAGAGGTAAATTAAAATTTTATGGAACATATTAAGATCTATTACACCTGATTCATTGTCCACTATAAATCACCGTTACTAAGATTAGAATGACAGGAGAAATAAGTTAGACAGAATGAAGATCTGTTCTCTAAACTAAATAGAGTGTAGGCATTCTTCATCTCTTGAGGAATTCCGGTGAATAACCTTTTCAAACAAAATATAATT
This sequence comes from Schistosoma mansoni, assembly GCF_000237925.1. Taxonomy (NCBI): domain Eukaryota; kingdom Metazoa; phylum Platyhelminthes; class Trematoda; order Strigeidida; family Schistosomatidae; genus Schistosoma; species Schistosoma mansoni. The sequence goes on from NC_031497.1 coordinate 4,045,103, forward strand.
TTGAATCTGAAGAGGAGATTGAATAAAATCCTATTTGAAAGAATATTTCAAGTAGAATCTCACACTATCATATTTTTTGACAGTGGTTGACAAACAGATAAATTTATAGCTACAATGTAAACCTCAATCACTGTATTTACATATCTGTGTAATAGTTATCAGCCTCAAACAATCAAGCATCCAAGGATCCGATCTATATATTGACATTACGTTCTTTACATTACAACTTCGGCTACTGAAAATAAAGAGATTCATAAAAAAAACAGTGTACATTACTTTCGGTCCGTCGGTCGGTCACAAAGTAGGACCAGGTACGTATCTATATCGCAGATGGAAAACCATGTGGTAAAGTGAAATGTAATATTTTTAGGGTCGACCTTTTCTAACAACTTCCTTGCGTTATGAGAAGGCAGCACCGCCGCAGACGCTGGTTGTTTGGGGAAAACAGCTTACTGCTGTTACATCCCTCTACGGTTGGCAGTACGAATTCATCCTTAACCTTATCGTTCTCCATACAACCTGCCTGGAATAATAGGATTTAAAGGAACATGTTTTCCGGTGAATATAGCTCTATTGTTATGTAATTATGCTGGGGATTTAAACTATAGGTCATTAAGTATAATTAGAAGATTTTCATTTATTTGATTATACGATGACTTTTAATTTATAAAAAATAACTACGTAGTTGGAAATAAAAACAAACGTATTAGCAAACTGTATAAATTTATTTTTGTGATTTATTACACTGTCTACATAATGCTGCATAGTGTCATAGCTGTGTTTTATGGAAAACAGCAAAACATTGAAAGGAGTAAATGTTCGATTTCCGTAGAGTAGAGAATGGATAATTGTTACAATTATGAATTGAAAACGTTCTTTTCTAACTTAACATAGTAAATCACTAGACATTTTATATATTCTATTTTAGAACAAATCAACATTATCCACATTGAACTTCATATAAGGTATGATCACAAGGATTTTCAAGTCTTGTGACTAGCACACTAACATTCAGTAATCACTGTTTCGGGTTGAAATGGTCCACGCATATTAATGCTAATTAATTAAGACCCGAAATTACGTCATGAAGAGACATTTACACAAAAAACGAAGATATTTATAGGAAATTTCATGAAACCTTCATAGCAAATTATTTATTACCAATTAATAAACGACTATAAAAAGTGACAATATATTTTGTATACTTCATAGGTAAACGCGTAGAAACATTTCCGACTTAGTTGCAATACATAAACAGGTAAACCACAGGAAATAATAAAAATAAACAAAACTCACATCATGTGTTCGAATAGAGTAGTTCCCTGGTTTTGTCCCTCCAACAGAATTGTTACTATTATCTTTGAAATGTTTGTTCGATATACATACCGTGGACAAAGGACATGTGAAAGCAGCCAATGCTGCCATAGCGTGTTCACGAATATCGTCTAAGCGATTAATATCAGCATCTAAGATGATTAAAATTCGAAAAAAGCACCAAAGTTTATTTTGTAATGGCGGATATTTCCTTTTTTTTAACTAAGAACTTGATTTATTTTAGAGATAATTAGAACTTTAGGAGATCTATTTCGAAGCTTATTACTGCAAAGCCTAAGATTATTATTTGTCTAGGTGGTTTTATAGTGATTAATTATAAATCAAAGACAATTTCTTAGTGCTTTTTGGTGGCTGGAAACTAAAAGAAGAAATCCCTAAATCTACGTTTTATGCTACTTAGGACTCGTCAGTAGGCAGTATCTGCAATCTGAAAAGGATCGATATTACTTGTATGATTCGAACCACAATCACTTGGTGTAAGAGTCAGTGACGTTATAACTAGCTTTTCGAACAAAAACCGACTTCCTTTACGACTCAGATGTATACGCTGATTAGCAATCATTAATACACCTAATAACAAGGTATAGTTCATGCAATATCATATAAATTAAACTAGAGACCATAGTGAACTGTGATCGGTAGGGTTCGATCAGCAATATGTACTAGACAAACGTGATATCATTTTCGTTGACCGCTGAACTTAGTGAATACTGTCTCAATCGCCATAGTGTTGTCCATTTGAAAGTAAATCTTCTGTCTCACAATACGTTTACAATTATTTAATCACATGTAAATAGATACAAAAGATCAGTCAATGAATTTATTGGCTGTTGAGATGAGCGGTGTAGTTAGGTGCAAAACACCTGGTTGGGGTCAAAGCGATTATCGTAAGAAATGACTGGAGCCATAAGATGACATGAGTTAAAGTCGTTCGTAACTAGATAGATGTTTTACTTTTTATCTTCTCCTAGATCTTGAACTTCTTAACTGTCTCAAAAAAATATTTTATTCCATAAACCTGTTTTTTTTCTAGAATCACATCTTTTATGCCTATTCCTTTGTACTACCGCTAATACTGTTAATACTCATACTACTCTTAAATTTATGTGCCGATATGATATGGGAACTTGAAGTGATCGACATATGTACCACATTCTACTTTTCGTATGTCTGGCTGACTGACTGACTGAAATGTACATAAATCAATGTTAAACTTACCAACTAAAGTATACCGACTGATGGATGGCATCAATACTAGTGTCTTTATAGTTTGAAGATGATGTTTCTTTAATTCATTGAAAAATTCCTCAACAACTGCAGATGGCCTCTCAACCATACGTTCAATTAAATAACGAATACACTAAACAAATGGTAAAGGATATAATAAAAATATTTTACAAAAATTTAATATAATCATAAACTTTTAATAATGGAAACAATACTATTTATTCTTAATGAGAGAGAAAATTAAGCTTCCAAAAATAAGCTAACAGTTTGACCAGTTTGCCTGACTGTATTTAAAATAGAGCTTGGTACAACAACAGTATCTTAGCTCAAGGTTATTTTGTCATCAATACAGTAAAATAAGGTGAACAGGATGAAAATTTGTCTAGAATCACATTATATATATATATATATATACTCATTACGTTACATTGATTACATTCTATTCCTATTCCGTGGTCGTTTCAGAAGTAAAAATTTTAAATAAACATTCACAATAAATCAGTTATTTAGTTGCTGTGTCATTCCAGATAAGTGGATCAGGATAGAGATTAGTAAGTCAGTTATACAGTTAAGTTGAATCCACTTGAACCCAATAGACGATATAGTATCTAATAATCATCAAGGACAAAAAGGAGGCAAATCAAAGAAAATTACATAAACCTGTATAAGGCGATGCACGAATTGCTTTAACTGTAAGAGGTGGGTTATTTTCATCTTGTAGACAAAGTAGAATAATTGACAAAGCTGTAACTTGAAGTAATTAATATTCCTAACTAAGATATTCGTCAAAATAATCTGTTCAAGAAAAGGGATATAAAACGTCAGATTGTACTGTTGAAATTAGCTAGAAAAATAATTGCTAAATCATTCAAGACATACATAAGACTGATTGACAACTGATAAAAATAATACACATGAAAACAAAGATAGTTTTGCCCTTTTCTTTTCACAGAAAAATTATCAGTTTTCCAGTCAATAATAATAACTCACTAGTAGAGTTTGATCACGTAAGTGTAATTCTTTGTCACAATCCTGATTCACTAACCTCGGTACAAGCTCAATAAAACAAAGAGCATGTTCTGTGTAACTTTGTAAGCTGCAAATAATTAAACAATTTTCCAAATTATTATTAATAATATTAGTATTAGTAATATGACACAGAAAAACCAGTGAAACAGTAAAGACTAAAGTAAATTAAAGTTTATTAAAACAGTTTACGAATATTCGATGTGTTTATGTACAAAAAAAGCTGAAGATTAACGTGAACGTGCACTGTACATTCATCTGTTGAAAACCAGATTAGTAGCAACATGTTGCACCAAAATTTTGAATGTTCGGTCTTGACCTCTAATCACACTCTGATGATCAAATATGCGTTGACATTAATGAGTTGAGCAGTTTAACACAGTTCTGAAATCTATTTAAGCACTAATAACAGATATCTAAGAGTAGAATGTATAAGACCAACGTTTTTGACTAGTTAATACAAATCAGTAAAGAGAATTTTTATTATTGTGAGAAACAGTGTGCAAGGCAGTACTTATAAAAATGATCTGTTGTATTAGACGGTTGAAAACTTTTAGAAAGAAACACTAGATTCAGTCTTCAATCCCGATATCAGCCGTCATCACGGCATATTTGAGACCTTAAAGGACAAGATTCGATCAAAAGTTGTCTGATATCATAGTCAAATTCAATACAGTTGAGTTATTCGTGACGCGTTTGGCATAACTCAGGACTGAGACATGCTAATATGGAACTGGTTACTACTAGTTGATCAATCATTATTTTGCACTCAACTTTAGAGTTAATCATCATGATGTCATTCAACATAAAGTCTTATAATAATTGAGAAGGAGAATGTTGTCAACATGAAGATTTACGATAATTTTTTGACTATAATGATAAACTAATCAATAAGAAACCTGATTGAACTGTAAGTGTAATTATCTTAAAGTATAACGCGGTTAAGACGAATCAATAAAATTTTAGTCACAAGATTTAAATACTATGTTAATTTTTTTTATTATTTTAATTGTTAACATACATATAATGAACGTCTAGTAATGTACGTGTGTGTGTGTGTACATGTACTAGTGTGTGTGTGTATCCTTTTTTAAAGTAATTTACAAAATCAAATATACTTCTTCATGAATTAAATAATTTGTTTATAATTTTTGACTAATTTCTTATTTATTTCACAAAATTAACTATCTATTCTAGATCAGTGTGTGTTTGGATCGATTAATGTAAGGACCTTATGATTTTTCTTAAGAACAAAACGCCTCAGTTGAGACTTAAAGTTGTTTAAATTTGACAAATATAATAGAGAAGGTGTATTCAAAACGAAATGTTGTGGATTCTAGAATTATATTCGATATATGCAAACAATCTGAACTACCAACAACTGTAAACGAATAAATTAAGAGGGTGTTGTGGAGATTTTAGCAATTGAATAGTTGAATTGATGAGTCAATTAAAACTAGATCACCATGGAAAACCTGAAAGCACTGGACGGCCGTTTTGTCCTAGTAAGGGACTCCTCAGCAATGCGTATCCACTGTCCCAGCCGCAGGATTCGAACCCAGGTTCTCCATGGTGATCCACCATCAATCAACTTATGAATCCAACTATTAAATTACTTAAATATCCACAACACCTTCTGATAATAATCATCATGTGCTCACTAGTGACTGACTTCAAGAGGCATTTCCTGGAATTCTAGTGAGAAGCCGTGACCAGTGGAGTTCAACTAGATCTATCATGAGACAGTTACTCACTGAAGAAAATGGTGAACGGTGGCGCGATTTCGTGAATCGGTTGAAGTTAGACATTAACACAGTTTGACGCCGGCTCAGTGATCTAGAGGTTAAACGTTCGCGCGCTCCACCGATAGGTTCCGAGTTCGAATAATATACATGTAAATATATAAGAACCATCACTATACAAAGTGTCAACACTCAAACTGGGTCTTCAAAGTTGACTAATCATATAATTATTATGTATCTTAACTAGTTCGCTCAATCGACATAGCTGACTTACTCTAAGCAAATAAAGACAAAAAGAATTTACTTCTCACTACTTGAAGCTCACATATCAATATTTGTAACCACTCCTTACAGTGGAGCCTAATGGTTAGGTAATCGGATTCCAATTACCTGGTTGCAGGTTTGAATTCCGTTTCATCTACCTCTATATGAGCAAAACGGTAATATAACTAGCCCTCATACAAAAATTTGTGGCTCACACCTACGTATGTAAACCTGTATTTGGTGAGTGATTTATATTGCTGGTCTTGTAGTTGCACGTTAGTATGATATGAACATAAATTTAAACCGAGACCCAAAAGAAAGTTTGTGTAAATTTAATAACTGTCACTGACTAAACAGAATATCTTATAGAGTTCCGATCTTCAGATAATGTATACATATTAACCTCAATGTGGAACAAATTATGAATAAAAGACTCTGTGGATAACGATTCCCTAATGTATAAAAACTTCAGATTAAAATATTCAATTTTAACTTCACTTCAATCACCGAATAGATTATCCAACTGTAATGGATTAAGTGAGAAACAACAACACCATAGAAAGTATTCTCATACAATTGTAAGTAAAGTAGTACATCTATAGGAGAACACAAATACCGATTCGGCGTCTGAATATAGGATGATAATCAAGGTACAGTGTAAACAGACTGAAGCTAGACTCAGTAATATAAAGGTTCTGGGCTCGATCTATTGAGTGGTAGGTGTATAATGCAGAGAAATCCTGAAGGCTAGAATGAGATAGTTATCCATTGCACTTTGGTTTTCAATGATTTCCAAGTTTATGATAAAGTCTGGTAGAAAAATGACTTCAAAAGAGATCTTAATTATCAATTTTAGCTTTTTTCTTAAGAACACATTTTTACTTCAACTTACACCGAATGTGGAATATTCTGCCTTTGACCAATTTCACTCACAAAATAGGCGTTTATTGCAATAATTATATCTAGGAGAATTTGTTCATACCACATTTTCTAATTTAAAATAAAACAAGAAAATTCAAACAATTTAGAGTTATCTATAAATTCAACAAATGTATTGCTAGTTACAGTTATCGTTTGTCGTACTTCACGTAAAGTGGGTCCTGATGTTGTCCAGAATGAAAACGAAAATTTCGCAACTAAACCATCCATCTGGAAGAGAACAATACAAGCGAAAGCATTCACCTGACCTACGAATCTTCTTCAACACTAGTTACTGCCTAATTTAGTTAGATATATCTTGAGAAAATCAAATAAATTTCAGTTCAGCAATTGCTGAGGAACTTTCGTTCTAAACCAACTGTTTTTAGAAATGAAGCAAACGAACGATGAACAGTTTTGTAGTGAAAAAAAAGTAAAATTCATCACTACTTATCCCGGATCTTCAAAATAATGTTTAACACAACAACAATAATATCTTATAGACGGCTGGAAGGTGTGGACTTTATAAAATTGAAACAGACAGACAAACAACAATATATAATAGATCCCAGGCTCTCCTTATTTTATGTTATGAATCACATTCATTTGTCACGTTCACAAAATCAACAGAAACAGCATAAGTGAACGGTTGATCGATAAATGTGTACAAAATATTTCACAATGTAAAATAATGTCAATCAATCACTGTAAAGACAACCGAATCCCAGGGAATTATAGGAAATATGAGGTTGCAGATAGTTTTAGTGATGGACAGAGTTTCATTAGAAAATCCATACTTCTATATCATCTTAACAAATACTTATCAGATAAATAAACTTGTTTCTCAATAGGCAATAATATACCAAATAGATTTGAGTGACGTGAGCAATACTGTTGAAATTGTAGTAACCACCATCAATGAGCAGAGTACTACTCGTCAACAACATAATTTTTAATAACTTCCAGTGATTTGTTCAAATGGATCAACTAACATTAGTGGGTGTAAAGTTCCTTATGCAAATGTCTATAGCTAAAGATGGTGGATGACTACTCGTTCGATCAATTTTTTTCAATCTATGGGACTTTTAAGTTTTATTTCATAGTAGATACTTATTGGTAAGAGTCTAACCTATATGGGCATGAAAGTTAAAAAAGTCAGATGAATACGGGATTATATATTGTCTAGGACAGATGATTACCTAAGAAATATGTGATATAGTGATTTTGTCCATCTATTTTTTTAATTTGAAGGATGGTTGAATAAGATAAGTCGGCCTGTTTAAACATCTGGGCTACCTGTTCCTGTCATCTAGATATTTCAAACAGTTATCTGATTTCGTTTGTTTTAATACATCATTATGGCTATTAATCGCACAACCTATTCAGGTGCGTTTCTGAAAAGTGTAAGACCTTTCGCTGTAAAGGTTACAGAAGGCTTAATCAGAGATATCGTGGTTGCTGGCAATATGCAGCGACAAGAATGTACATTATCCAGATGTCGATTGACTGGGCTGCTAAGTTCTAACTGGCGATCACTCAATATTCATCGTCAGGAAGGACGAAGAAGTAAGAAACGGAAACTTGTTGAAGTACTTTGTGCTGAGAATTCTATATTGTACCAAAAATATAATATTGAATAAAGCTAATAATAATAATAATAAAATTATGAACTGTAACTGCAAGATTTTATTGAGTCTGAGTTACTTGTCATATAAACACACTAAAGGTGTGATGAGAAACGAATACAGATATGGCATCACGCCATGAAATCGCTCGGGCTACGGAAAGAATGTGTTTGGACAGTGGAAACCAGTTATGAAAATAAGGATCAAATGATGAACCGAATAATCTAAACCAATTAGGTTGTGTCTTACAGTAAATAATATTAACGATGAGAGCCGTAAATGATCCTACTAAGTAGCCATATAAAAATGTTTGAACTGGTCTATGCATCAAATCATAAGTGACTGATTGGTTCTTGATCATTGTTCTATGGTTAAGACACAGAGAACTCATCATTGAAACTAGTTGGTGAATGCCTATCTCCATTCAACTAACAGGTTAAAACAGAAAAAATATATCACACTGAAAATTCAAGCCGATGGACACTGAATAACTAGCATACAACCAAACCATTTAGTGCATGAAGCTCATATACAAATCACATGTCTATTACACTTCAATTAGTCTGTCAGTCAAGATCACCTGATAAAAATTCCACTTAGTAATAACAATAGTTATGATAACAATAACAGTAATACATAGTTCATTCTAGAAAATAAATGTTATTAATGTCTTACCTCATGTAATTTCGTAAAATTTAAAAATGATTGCATTAATTTAATCAATTGCACCGGTAACTCGGTCACTTCACAAAACTGTACAATAATCGAAACATCGCTGAAATGAGAAGGTATAATACAGAAGAAAATTCGATGAATTATTCCTTTTTCTACAAAAAAAATAATTAGATGCTGTGAATAAGTTGATAAACATACAATTTATGAGAATAATAAGCAAACCTATTCAGCATTAAACATGAGTGATTTAAACCAATTAGTCCCTTTGATAAATTTCGATAGTGTAATAAGAATACGAAGATTATCAGAACTATGTGATATATTAGCGCAATACATTTCGAACAATCTGATCACACATATACTTGTTAAGAACATTTATATATAAAAATAAAAGGTCAACTAGACTGAAAATGGGAGCTAGGAGACCTTTGTAAGGTTTATTGAAGCCTTAGCCATACGAAAATTCAAACCCTTTTTGTGCATTCAAAAACAGTTTGTTTTCACCTTAAACCTACCCTGGTAAAATAAGCTTATTATCCAGAGTGATTAGGTTTAAAATTGTTTTCACATCATTTTATTGTGATTATTATCCTTGTCTCCTTGTCTTCTTATTACACTATCCAAATGAATGATTTAAATTTGAACACTTTCACCATTCAATAGCAAGTTGCACAAATGTTAAGAATGCTTATCATGTGTATCAAACCAATGCGTCGCAGCAGATGAACACTTCACTAATAAACTATTAAAATGACACCAACAATATAACTGTTAGCAGGTTATAGATTGGATTAAAGCACGTTCCGTGCAGGATTATGTTAGGGGTACGCTGATTGACTATTTCTTATTTAATCAGCGCTAGTGCATACTTGGAGAAGGCTTTAGAATCTTCTTATGTAAAAAACTATAAATATACCAACGTTTCTTCTATTGTGATTCCTACTGACATACAATCTTTTTATTTGGAATATAATTACTTTCCTGTTCAACTATGTTGTGATTTGGGGACTTGTCGAGTGAAGTAGTGTCTAAGAATACTAAGCAATGGGAGTAGCTGGGTCGTAAAAAAGAGGAAATATAACAATAAGTGATTTTCATACTGATATTAGAACAACAGAAATATCGGTTTTAAATAATTACATACATATGAAGATGGCTAAAAATTTTAAAGAAACTTTGAATAATGTGCTAAGAATGGAAAGACTGATAGAATAACTAAAACAAATACCAATTTACAAGAGTTTTGTAAAACTCACAACTATCCAGAAACCGATCAATATCTTATAATGATATTCTATCATTTATACTCCGAGATATAACTATACAATCTTTCATTTATCAATCAAATGAGCTTTGCACACTATTGTTAACTTTAAGATTTTGTAGTTACCTGTTTTTAATACTCAAGACTAGTCACCATTAATATATGGACTACTTGAATGGATGTTTCATATTTGCATTACGATTACATTTTGAGTAGTAGTTAGCAGTGAAATCCAAAACGAACACCTTAGCCCATTAAGATATCAGAAATTGAATATGCTGTATTATTAAGCCCGGCTAATTATCACGTGATTTATTCGCCAATCGAAATATGACATATACAAGCTTCGTTCTGCGCTAAACCAATGACGTCCGATCTGTATGAGCAGCCTAACGTCCTTATTGGTTTTTTTATTCTCCTAGCCCTCCCATTTGAGTCCAGAACTCCAATAACAGCTTCCACTAAGTGAATCATTTATTCCCAATATATTTGGTTTATATACTAGGCAAACAGAATGCATCATACCATAAAATAGGGAGTAACATTTATACAAGATCAAGTCAAAAAGTGGCTGTGAACGCGAGAGACTGTAACTAATAAAATGAGTATTATATAAATATATATAATATTAGTCCATTATTAGCTCCCAGAAGTTACCTGAATTTAATCTTCACTAGGATATAACAGGATATATTTGTATCTTATTGTTGATGCTAACAATGTATGACTTGAGTCCATTACTTATTACTCATCTTTTAAAGTACTACATATGGATTAATTTACTTTATATTTGAGAAATTATTCCATGTATTAACTTGTTTAAACAAAATATCTTATTTTAAACAAAAGTTAAAACAAAAAAACAACAAAATCTCATTTTCACTGTGATATAAATAAATGAGATCTTCGTTTTACTTCTGAGTAAAATTTCAAATTTTAAATGATTTATTTAGTATATATTGATTATTAATAAAATTTTATTGAACATAAAAATCGATAAAAATTTATTGATTTTTGAATTTATGATATACTGATTTATTTATTCATACACCTACCTATATACTAACACAAATATGTGTAAACTTATTAGTGACGAGTTAGTTTCTTTATGTGTTTTTCCATCCATGACAAAGCATATACATAGAAAACAGTTAAAAGTATGTTCTGTTGAAAGTATATGTGTTGCTATAACATAACTATTAGACAATCCTTTTGACTATAAGCAAAGATGGATAGCCGCTAGCAGTGGAGCCCAGGATGCGCGTTTCGTCAGCTGGATGTGCCCGCATCTCAGACTGATCAGTTGCAGTCCTAAATAACAATAGGAAGATACAAGTAAACAACACCAAGTGAATTTCAACTACACGCCATTGCACAAGCAAGTGGCTATTAGGACTCAGTAGCTAAGTGGATAGCGTAACGGCATTGAAGCGAACGGTACAGCGTTCGAGTCCCAGAGTGAACATCAACTCTGTAATGTAGGTACATCCAGCTGACGAGTCCCAAATAGGACGAAACGCGCGTCCTGGATTCCACTGCTAGCTGCTAGCCATCTTTGCTTATAAAGCTTGTGGCATAGAGCAATATCGGGGCCACCCTCACAGGTTTCACATGTGCCAACAAGAGACTGGTTAACTGCAGTCCTAAATAACAGTGTGAAGATACAAGAAAACAGCACTAAGTGAATTTAATCCTTTTCATTTGCTTAAAAATCCCCAAGTGTCGGACTTTTTTAGTTTTAAAAGTGATATAGTAATGATGATAACATTAATTGCCGTAGATAAAATATTTCATAACAGATATTAATTTTGTATAGGTTTAAGCTACTCTTCGCTTATGAATAGAATATAAAAAGGTGTGATTCATTTCAATAGTTATATACACATGCAACTCATTTTAATCACATACAAGGTTATTGTAGTCATTTAACTTTGAGTTTTAATTTTCATATGAGGTTGACTTGGTGATAATTTTTTTCAATTTTCCTAACATAAGTAGGTGGGACCAGCGACTGGAATCTTCAACTGCATGCTTAACAATTTTAAATACCGCTTCATAACATCAATACTCATCAACTCATTTTTATTCTGTGATGTGGAAGATTTGGCAAACATACTTTTGGACATTATAAATAATAAAGTTGTAATCTGAGATTATAGAAAATTTACTGGTAGGTAAATATAATGCGAGATTTTAGTCATAGAATTACTCCTTTCTGAGTTTTGCCTAGTGATCTTGACTGTTATTGTCATTACACTTGATCCCCTACTATTTTTCGGGGTCAATGTGATCACCGAATCTTATCAGATCAATAACAAATTCAAACTAGTAAATCATACAGTCATGGTAGTTAAGTTTACTACAAACAACGATTCGACAATGATGACTAAATACTAAAGATTTACTGTGAAAGCCGTATTTTACTGAATAAGTAGTTTTTCGACTGACCATATTGTCTATGCTATCGAAAAAGCTTAGACATGAGAGGCTATTAAACCTTCTAAAGTCCCTTAGTGTAAGATAGCAATTATTGAGATATATTGATAGAGCAAACTGAAATATTTTCATATTATGGAATTCGGTGCCAATGCAAGACGAATCGTTTATTCTTAGCCAAATCAAAAGTTTGTGGTAAATGTAAATAGAGAGCGTATGAATATTGGGAAGAATTGAAAAACCCAGTGATTTCCTTAAACTTCTGCTTAAATGACTTGTCACTTCAATTAAAAAATCTTGAAGGTTGTTGTCTGCTATCAGTGGCTATGCTTTCATTTTTCAAATACATGGTCTTTCTTTTCATCTGCAACAATCTAAGCCTTAAATTATATTCACTGTTTAATTGGTCTCTAGGGAAGTGTTATATCATTATGGTTACAAACTGAAGATTAATTTAAAGGCCAAACCTCTAAAATGTTGCATAAGATTTCTCTGGGTTGTAACTTTAAGTATTCAAATTATACTCACGCATATGGGATTGTCAAAAGACAAAATGAGAGCTTCTGCACAACAAAACGTGAAGCATAGTATAATACAAGGTAAAAAGCTTGAATCAACAAAATAGATGTCATAATTACAGTTTAATTAAAGAAAAAAGAATATTAAGCTCATTATACTCACCATTTGACAGTGATTAGATTTGTCACTAGGCGAAGTAGAGTCCTTAAATAAGCAGCTGCTTCGAGTCCTGACACTACATCATCTGATGACTCTTTCGATACAACCGTTCCAGCAGAAACTGGACGAGTATGATCTTTTGGAGAAGGATCTTCAGCTAAAGCTGATGCCCATGAGTGGATAGACTCCCATGCAGCCCTTTCATCAATAACTGAGGCTGATGCCAATCTCAATGATAGCCGCTGACCAAATTCACTGTCACAGAGTAAACTTAAAGCTGTTCTTCGTTTCGGTTGTCTGATTTCTATAGAATGTCGAGAGTTTTCTGTTTCACAACCAGGTGGATTAGGAAACTCAATATCAGTAGCATCAGCTAAACGTTCCCAGGCTTCTGCACTAGCTCTCAACCACCAACCAGTATACTTTACTGAATGATTTGATTTTGACACTGAATCAAATGTATCAAGCGAATTTTGTTTTCTAACCATTGAATGAAAATGTTCTATATCATTTTTTTCTACTAATTGATCTTTTGGTGTATTATCAACCTAAAAAAGTTAAAAATTGAATGTCATTGCCTCAAACGATTGAAAAATCATTAAAAATTTAAATCAAAACAGTAAACCGGGATTCATTGAACAAACATTGTAGTCTTTTTGAAAAACTTGAAGAATGATATTTTTCTGATCGTCCTAAAAATGATCTAATGGCGATCAAAATATTTGGTACTTACCATGTTTTGTCACAAATATAAAAAATACATTCATCTTGGAAAATTTCTAATTGAGAAAAACAAGCATTATTTAGCTACCAAGGTTGATCATTAATTGTTGAGATAGTCCGATAGGAATTTGTCTGACTATGATAACGGATAATGAGACATATAGATCAGAAAGGGTTTGTGGAGATTTCAGTATTTTCATAGTTGAAATCATGAGTCAACTGAAGCTAGACCACCATCGAAAACCTGGAAGCACTGGACGGCCATTTCGTCCTATTATGGGACTCCTCAGCATTGCGCATCCACGATCCCGCACTCGCGAGATTCGAACCCAGGACCTACCAGTCTCGCGCCAGAGCACTTAACCGATACACCACTGAGCCGGCGTCCAACGGTGTTGGAGTGGTTGAAGTTAGACATTAACACATAAACACAAGTTATTTGGGAATACCAAATAAATGAATAAAAAAATACAACATAGAGTAAGCAAGTGGTATATTGCATAAGCCTGATAGTTAAGTCTAAATATCATCGGCACTTAAGTGACCTATGAAACCCGTACCCTCCTATAGCTTATTTTTTAAGTGACTTCTATATATGTCTTCTTTTTGTTATATCGATTGAATGCGTGCCCTACTTAATATATGATGTGATGACCCCCGCCAATCAGAGAGAAGTGAATTATCGATCAGAGCAATGATACATAAAAACCGTATGAGCAGTCTTGAGCACTTATCAGTCCTGCTATCTGCCTAGCCCAGCCAGTTAAGTCCAAAACATCATTAATAGCCTCTACAATACGAATGATTATTCTCAAACATAATGGGTTTATATATCAAACAGACAGACCATATCGTACCATTAAATAGAAAATAACATTTGTACAAGATTTGGCCAAATGTGGCTGTGAATAGGGGGAACAGTAATTAATGTACTGGGGATAACCCAAGAATAGTAAATCGTATAATGATAGTTCATAGGTCAAAATAAAGCTTATGATAAGAGGAACACGAATACGAATAGTTTAGTTACTTAACAATTATATAATAGGAAATATACATATCACACCGGTCCATAAATAAATCTCAAAGTTACCATTCATAATTCTCCACAGGATATAACACTTTTGTATTTAAGATTTCATTTGTAAGCACGTAATTTTACTAAAGAAAAAGTATTCTTCTGGATATTAGCCTTATATTTGATATCAGTTTATTCAGGCGTTTGAATTAATAATATTTCTTTGTAACCAGTCAACACTCGGGTACAAAATATCTCATCTAACAATCTATATTCTGTTTACTAATTCCGAAATTCCGAAGGTCATTCACTGGATCATAAAATCTCAACCTATAACAGCATTTGTTGGTACTATCATTAATTTCACGACAATAAGATTTCCAGAACAAAATGATTTCATTATATTTTGATGCTACTCATCAGCTTTACAGCCTAAAGTTATGTAGAGTTATTTGATTAGAAACAAAATGTTGACATACTTTAGATGATTAGTTGTTTTCTTTCAATATAGAAATAAATATCAACTTTAACATTGTTTAACAGCATACCTTGTATCACATTTACGTATATTATGATATTCAGATCCTACATCAACTCTATCGACTGATATACGTCAAACCTTTGTTTCCAGTCACATTACCATTTGTAACTTTAGGTTATCTCTAACTAACTTCATGTTATTCTGAACATTTTATTGTTCTTGATTCGTCTGAGTTTATCAGTGGATAAAGTTGTGTGAAATTCATGGAGGTCGAATATGCTGTAAAAAAATGAAAAGTCTGGACTCGGATTATTCTTAATTAGATCGATCGTCAATTATGCACCAAACTAGTCTAACAAAATTCTGAAGCGTTAACCATATATCTATTGGATGAAATCCAACAACCATCAGTTTCCACAGAAACATAATTTAAGGTGACCGTCAGGAGATTAAGTTGAATGACGAAAAGCATGGATTAAAAACAGGAAATATGCATTAATCCAACTATATGTAATGATCTGACCAGTTGGTCAGGGTTGAAAAGTGCCCTACCTATCTCAGTTTGACAAGTCAATAATCTGTATTAACCCTGGATTTGTTTACGGTGTTATGTCTGAACAAATATATAGGAGCAGAATATCATTCGATACTACAGACCAAAATATTTTATATTCATAGTAACCTAAATAAGATTTTAATCTTTATTTTCTACTTACCAAGGCATCGTCTTTTTCTGCAGAATGTTGTTTGATATTTGTGTTACAATGTGCCCGATGACTTAATTGCAGATACTCTCGAACTGCATTTTCGCGGTCGTAATCGGCAGATATTCGATTTTCTCTTGGAGTTGGAGGCTCAACAGTAATATCTTCAATTTGAGACCATTCTGAGGTTTTCTGAATATTTATACAAAAAGAATAGTGAGTACGTGTTATGTGTTATCGCAAACTCCACGTACGTAACTACCGAGAATCTACTGATCAGTGTATGATCATTAAAATATCTATTATAGTGCCAGACCTATCAGGCTAAGGTGCTTAGAACCCTATATGGGCTGTTCAGTAGTCATTTCTAGATTTATCCACGATATATGATATAGGGTTAAATCAAATAATAAAACCATTATCACTAAAAATACATTCTAATCCGGGACATAGTTGCTGAAATTGTGATACTGACCCATACCTTTATACATCTGCAGATACGACAACAGTGACAACTATAAGAAATCAACACATTTTATATTTTTCCAATATTTGTTAATTAAAACGAAGGTAATCAGTAAATTTCCTAGATGAACACACGTTAATGATGATGAATTAAGTCGAAAGAAGGTTTACAATGTTATCTGATTTGCATCAGGAGCCATTGTGGCAATCATTTCGTGAATAAGATGAGATCCAATTACAAAGTGAACTACAACATCACTTCAAACATCATGGACATATATTTGTCCTTTATCTGACGAATATAGTCTAGTTGATTTTCCTCAATCGAATAAAAACTAGTTACCATTAAGTTCTAAGGGTATGGCTGACATTCCACAAAAACTAATGTTTAAAAATATATAGAGTAGGAATGATTTTCAGCAGACGTTCCTTGCTGTTTATAGCCGCGTAGTACCACCAATCCAGTTCCTTTATCAGTTACTCAGAATATATATATATATATATATACATTAATTCCCACATTGTTAACAGAGAATAGGGTTAATCAGTTGCATACCGAGTGCCGATTGTACAGAAGACATCTTAGTCTGTTCTGCATGACTGATATTTAAATAATTTGTTAGAATAATTAAAAACTGATTGGTCAATAGGGTATCTTAATTTTCGTGTCATTACTTCATAATCAGGAAGTCGGCATATAAATGAATTTCCGAATGCTAACAATCAACTAAAAACAATCACTATGATTACCAGATAAAATTATCGCTCAAATAATTCAAAAGACCAAATCCATTTGAGTACCTAAAGCACTGAGATATTTCCGTACAAAGAATGTTTATTTTACTGAAATTCAGTGACAAGTCAATACTGGAGTTACTTCTCATTAATATTGTGCAGTTACAAAAATTTAAAAATTTAGACACATTCACTAGTTTAAGAATAATTAAATATCAAAACGAAGATATAATATACCTTTTTGGATCCTAAGGCATCACAACTTTGAGGTCGTCTGGTAGGACAACTTTGGTTAGACAATTCGTTCCCGCCCTTTGAATAGGATACAATTGAGAAAAAGCATTAAGGTACATACGGTTGGTAAGTGAAGTATTCATGCATTATAATCATATATAAAAATACGAAACTTAGCAACGTATATGATTAACTTAGTTATTCTCTCAGTGCACCAGTACAAGGTCAAGTGGAAACTAACTTCGGAAAAATGAATGTAATGAGCGAATGGTTCCATATTAGAATGGCCTATAAGTAATTAAAATGGTTATTCTAGATGATTTGATGGCCTGTTGGAACCTTGTACACTAAGCTATCATGCTTGACCAGCAAATAACTTATGGTAATCTTGGTTCAATATAATTTAAAAGACTGACGTGGATATGTATCTCTTGATTTCTACGACGTCAAATGGATAGATAGATAGCTAACGAAATTATTTAAACTTCTTTAGCATATGTTGAGCGAAATCCCAGAATCAATAGATAAGTAGTTTAAAATCTGTCGAACAATGCAGTATTTTTGAATTATTCGAATTTTCTATAGATTATAAATAATAAAAACACTCTTGTAAACCGAAAATTAAATATCTAAGGAAAATGTTTTACCTGACCGGAAATATATGTACTGGCTTAAACGGAAAATTTTTCGTCAGCTTCTAAATTCTAAGAACTTAGTAAAAATCGGAACCCATTTAAAAAACATCAGGTGAAAACTTCAAGCTTATTGGAAAGTATTAGTAGATTATTACTTCCACCAACACTTATTCAGAGGGATTAATGACAATTTATCGCATTACAAATAATAACAAAAGATTCACTATGATTATTGCAAATGATATTCATCATAATTTTACACTATAAAGTTACACTCAATTATTGTTTGGATTTCAATTCCGGTTATAAAACTCTTTAATTCTCATCCCGAATCCACAGTCCCCGAAATTCACGCCTACTCAAAACCTTCGACATCTAAAGATCTTTATGCCAAATTTCAACTATTTTCATAATCTGCATGAAATATTTTCTACCTCAATATTGACTTGCTAACATTAAACTTAGTATGGTTATAGAAACTCATTGCACATTTTGTGTAAAGTTAGTCAGATTTTTCTTCAGGAAAACATATTCCTTACGTATTATTATTATTAATGGCTTTATTCAATATTATAATCTGGTACAATATAGAATTATCCGTTACTAAACTATGTTCTAAGCATCGAGCCAACCAGTTTATCATTTTTCATGTGTTGCAGTCATAATAACTGTCTCCATCAAGATCTTACCATACAGATGGTTTTAAAACATTTCACAACTGGTTAGCATTTCGCTGGTCACTTAAGTTTCAAGTGAAGAAATTAACTGAAAGAGATACAAAATACAAAGTTCCATCGAAAACCATCTTACTTCACGTTGCTAATACACAAAGGTTTTTCGTTTGTGCGAGATCAATGAAAGCTAATTTCTTACACCTTGCAAAATACGGAACTGAAATGCAACAGAACTATTACATGCAAGTTTATGTACTTCGCAATGGGCTATAAATTTTATTAAACCGTTAATAATACCACGTGGTTTCCTAAGCCTCAACAGTCTGAACAAATCATAAAGTCTAAAACCTTATTGATTGAAAAATCTGGGATCTTGATCGATGAAATA
Source organism: Schistosoma mansoni (assembly GCF_000237925.1). Taxonomy (NCBI): domain Eukaryota; kingdom Metazoa; phylum Platyhelminthes; class Trematoda; order Strigeidida; family Schistosomatidae; genus Schistosoma; species Schistosoma mansoni. The sequence goes on from NC_031497.1 coordinate 4,064,350, forward strand.
TACTCCAGAATGACAAAATGGTAGTAGATAAGCTATTGAGATTAAGGAACAGAGTTTTGTACTAGGTTTAGTAATATAGACAGTCAAATTTTTGATGTCCCTTACCAGGTTAGTGTCCGCTGAATTAGGTCTTTTTACTAGTTCCTCCTGCTCCTCAATAGCCTTTGTATGTGTTCTGGGTTTTTTCACTTTTTCTCCATCACCATATTTCAAAAAAGGGGGCCTATCTGAAATTTGTTTTGAATGTCTTTTATCAACTACGTCCCCCTTTTGATCTGATTCTGGTACTTCTCTGACAACAGACTTTCCACGGCGTCGGTCTAGAGAGTCGTCAGTCTTATCTTCCTCTTTTACCTGCTTAAGTTTGCCAAACTGGTCACCGCCGGCTCGTCTCAGTACTCTTGAACCATTTGGTCTCAGCATCAGTAATCTTTGTCTTTCTTTTTCAGCTAGCTGACTCGGAGTTAGTGGCTGAGTCAATGGACTAGAAAGAAGACGAACACCCGGAGAAACTGCGAGAAAAAATTTTAAGGATGGAGTTTTTGAAAGTAAATATTTAAATACTTGATACAATGATTAGATCTAATAAGTGGGCTACCTATGCCGGTTTGATTTTATTCATTATTCAAGTGTTATTTTCAGAAACGCCACCAAGACACTCTTTTTACAACTAACATTAAAATTTGAATGATTACTTTGGAGGATAATAAACTACAATAATGAACGGATAAATACTAAACATGTAAGTTATTGCTCAATAAGGAACCAAGCGATTAACTTATATTGATGTAGTGTACAAATATTAGACTCTTATTCGACCTAAATTATCTTTATCTACCAATAGAGTAGATATTATGTCCACATGTCTATCAGATAACGAGTATATTGAGTAGGGGTAATCGCAATATTACTTTGAAAATCCAGAGCATAGTCTTTAAAATTGAATACATGTGTAATTTGTGAGCAACCGATCATAGGTGTCGTCAAAATACCTATTCAGATACGCTGAGAACCCTCAGCGAGAAATGCTTGGTTAATAAGATAAATCTGTCAATAAGGCTATAAATCATCACTGACTGAGGGGGTTGGAAAATGTCTAGTCAAACCTGAACATTACAGGCACCAACACTATACGCTTGACGATTTTAAAGACAACAGGAATGACCAGATCCAAACTTTGGATAAATCTATGAATGCACCAAAACAAAGTCACAAAACACACATTTCACCCACATATTACCCTTGCCGTGTATATATTTGTCCACAGTAAATATATAATTGTTTAAAAAGTTCGAATTAAGAGAGCTTACTCATAAACTAAATACGCTGTACACTGATGATAAACCGCAACACACTGGGACGAATGCTGTTTTTCGATTGTTTTTATTTGATAATTCCAGTTCAGTGAATAAAACTATACATATTGGGAAATTACACTTCATTTAAAATGACTAGAAAAATATCCAGTTGATTTGCATTTCGACATTTTACAAATATCGATTAATATCATTGCTGAACCCTATAAACTTCATAGTTGCTAGATCTTTTTCAAAACGATTATATATTATCTAGAACCCATAACTACATGTTGCAAACAATTCGCTAACAGGACACAAACAGGCAGGTTGGGATGTGTCTCAATGAGTGAGTGACTCCAGAAAGAAAACCATTTAGGATATTAAAACTATCGGTATGATTAAGAAGTGGATTTTACAACTATACGTGAACAGATGATTAATTACACACTCTTAACTAGTGATTTTGACTGATAAACTCTGACAGAAATGAAGTCATACAAAAATGCATACTCAACAACAAATAACCTGCATTACGTTACTTTCAATCTTATCGCAGACAAATGGATGATCCAAAAGGTCTGGCCACTGCAAACGTTGTCGTACATCTTTTTGCAACAACCTGGCCAAAAAGTCCTTAAAAACAGAGGACATATCTGGAGGCCACTGGATAGAAGTTTTTGTAATCATCTTGACGAGTTGAAAGATACTGTTCGTGTAAAACGGAGGAGTACCGACGAACAGTTCGTATAATATACAACCCAGTGCCCTTAATATATGTAATTAAGAAACTCAACTACTTACCATAGGTCAGCTGTATGATCGTAAGGTTTTTCTTCAATAATCTCTGGCGCCATATATAGAGGAGTTCCCTACAAAAGATGGGTATTGGTAAACGGGTAAAAAAGAACCTTTATAGATGTCAGAACTAAAGTATTCCAGCCCATGACCCGCGCAAACCCGAAATCACAAAGCTTGACGACGCCATCTTGACCCAGCAAAATATTTTGTGGTTTCATATCTCTGTGCAAAATACGGTTGGCATGGAGGTAGTATAGTGCAGATACCAACTGACAAGCCACGGACCTAACCTGAGAAGTATGTACGAAAGAGCCAATAAAACTACCGTTTCTTCGGAAAGTCGGCCATCATCTTCGATTATTTGGAAAAGATCTCCTTCAGCATAATCAGTAATCGCAACTACCTAAAGTGTAGATTTGTGGCAATGACATTAGGAATGTAGGGTCTAAGCAACCTCTCTTTCTGTCTCAAATGAGTCTTGCATTTCTATTATGTTGGTGTGATGCATTGATCGCATGATCTCGATTTCAAGCTTAAGATTTTTAAGAGCATTTTCGCTCTTCCCAACTTTCGGTATAAACTTCATGGCTACAATCTTTAAGAATACACATATTCACTGATAACATTTTAACCTAACCTGACCAGTTTCCTTTCTTCGTCCTCGGAAAACACGTCCGAAAGAGCCTTCTCCTATACATTCCAACACTGTGTAACATTCCAAACCCATCACAAATACCACAACACTGTGTTGCGTAGGTAAATATACTTTTAAAAACTTCCGAGGTCGTGTTATTAGTATTGAAGTACTAGAACAAGCAAAAAATATTCTATCTGATAAAATTTCAAATAATATAGTTTCAATGAAGATGAATAATCTAGTTTGCAATACCTATATGAACGATACATTTCACTATCTCTTGTATCTCAGTAGTGGCTTTCATGGTGATGCCGTGGGTCTGTTCTTAAGAGTATCAAAAATAACTCTGTGGTAACTACACCAATTTGCCTCCGTATGAAACAAACGGCCGAATTTGCTTCAGCTTCACACATTGAGTATTTTGAGATGGTGTTTATTCCTTCCGTGGTTGATATTTCTGAACGAATGTTGGTATGCGACTTGTTTAAGACCTATGGACCTGGGTGCTCGTAACATGATATTCTGACAAGTTGAATTTTGGTCCGAATGCAAGTCACTGGGTTAGTTTTTATCTTCGAGACCCTTATTAGGACTCTAGAAGCTGAGTGGATTTAATACGGCACTTTGTAGAACTCCTAATGTCGAGACCTTCCAAATGGGGAGAACTGTAACTATTTCGGTGCGTGACATCTCGTTTTCCAGGTGATTCTGGATTTAGGGTGAATATTATCCAATGAAATTTCATCTCTGAACTTTCACTATCAGTATTACTTGAGGTGCTAATTCAAACCACTTTCAAAAGTCGAAGAAAACTGCGTGAGCCGGTATCGACTGGTCTCAGAAGGCCCTTCGGCTGTTTATAAAACGACAACATTGAGTTTTCATTTCCTGGAATTTTAAGCCAATTTCGAGCCTAATAAGAAGTGCATTTGTTCATTTTTCTCATTTGTTAATCGGCCGTGCCTCCCACTAACTTCGACAGTATTGTGTGCAGCATGTTTTGTCTTTTTTATCAAATGATCATGAACTCGAAGAGAGAGGGGTCTGTTTACACTCTTTTGGAGGTTTTTGAGATTCCATTGGGTGACTGAAGAAATAACGTACATGTATATTGATGCCCTCTGAGCGCTATTTTATGATTGAGACTTTTGTCCTCTCATTGATTTCAGTTACCTTGATACTGATAAGGGAATTGGATGGACATTTCTTTAACGATCGCCCGACACCAAAGTCAAATAATATTCCACGCTTGTAGGTTCCTGGCTGGATTAATTGACGAAGTTGGCACTAAAGAATCCTAAAATCTCAAGGTTGGTAATATCTTCAAATTTGGGAGCTATTAAACCACAAACCCCCTGGTTATGTTTTCCTTTCATGATGAACCTATAAAAACATTCCAGATTACCTTGTATTTTAGCGATAAGCTCGACTGGAAATTGGGCGTAATATGTTTGTTTTCTTAAAACAATGCAACTATACACGTGAATGATCCAATGAAATGTCCTTACTTCCTAGCCTAATTATCCGGCATTCAGATCACTGAAAACCAAACAGTTCACCTAACCTCGTAAGAGCCAAGGACAACCAACACACATTGTTTAATCGCACGCCATGGACTGGCTCACAAGTTATTCGTCGCACTCTGCTCTTTGCACCTACTCTTACTAATTCATTTCTCTCATAAAATTATTTGCATTGTACTGTTATCAAGCTATCCATGCTACCTGGATATGACGAAAGGCTAATCCATGTTAGGCATTAACTATGATGTGTGACTTCAACGTAGAATAAGAGGTCACATCGTTCCCGTCCAAACCCAGTAAGCTCCCAATCATCGGTACAGATCGGCATCGTATAGAAGCCAGATTGGATTTGAAAATTTTCTCTTTTCGAGGTGCCTCGGGTCGGTGGAGTATTTATAGGCTAGCTTGATTTCATAGTATGTGTGCCGTCAGATCTGTATGTTTCAGAAAACAACGAATAACAGCCACGTGCATAGTATGTTTTCGTCTGTCTTGCAGCTGAAGTAAACCTGTGTGTTGAACTTTTCAAATTGTCGACCTGTGGCTTGTAATGTGTGAGTTTATATATTTGATCCCTTTGTGAGTAGCAAAACTTTTGTGGTTTGGTTGTCACACTATGTGAAATGCTTCTGAAATTTTCCGGACGACCTATTCGATGGTTTTCTGTAAACAGTTCTATTTAAATGTTCTTGAATTAGAAAAGTTCTTTAACGTGTATGAAAAGGATAGTTCGGACAATTGCAGGTTGTATGTACTCATGGCGTCAACGTAAAAATTAGGCAAATTTTTTGCTATCTGCTTCCGTGAAAACGTCGTGTAGCTGACGACTACAAGACAACATACTTGTACGGATTGTCGCTGTTACAAGTAAAATATACATCCTCCTTATTTGTACTGATACTCAGATGAATATCTGAAAAGCTGATTAATACGTATATATTTCAGGATAACTTGCAGCCGAATGCATATTTTGCACTAACAGTGTTCTAATATATTACTTAGCAATCCTTAATTACTTGCTTTCGTGTTCCTAGCAGTATGGGAAAGTAGATTGCTATTACCAAGTTGCATAGATGCCCTTGACAGGTTTGTGCAATGCCAGATGTGGCAAGCTGACAGTGTACACTAAAGCTACTCGGAGAAATCAGTCATATCACTGATAAGCAAAGTTTGCAATATCTGGACAACGTATTGTCCTGAGGACTTACGTGCAATACGTAGGCTTCGTGAGACGTAGTACCCATCTGATAACAACTTGGGTTGTTGCTGCCAAGGATAACTCGGTTTATTAACTCCTTCAAGACGGGGAAATACATAATCTTATGTAAAGGGATATTTATGTACTAAGAGAAGTAGTGCATTCGCATTGACACCCAGATTAGAAGTCACATTGCTAATTAGTGGATATCGGTTTATAATGTTGCATGTCTAATCACGTTTTGCACGAACATTGCACAAGTTTTCGATTGATTAATAAAGGGATCCAACTTCACAAAATCTCCAAATGTCTGCTAAAATGGTAAATAAACTGTTAGTTAAGTAGTGCAGTGAACACATATGAAACTGGAAAATGGTATGTTGATGTACACCATTCTTGTTTGCTTCACTGATATTTAGTTTGTGGCCCCTTGTTTTACGGAGAACCTGTCATTCGTAAGTCTGATATGTTATGTTGAACCATAGCGAATTTCAAAAATAAAGTAGCTACATCGGTTTGGTCATGATTATTTCAAACAACTATATATAGGACAGGAAGAGAGGATTAGTTCTGAGAAACATAGGGTATAATGCAACTTTAATCGCATGTCTTAAGGGTGGACAAAGAGTGTATACATCTACGCCATTGTGATCGATTCTGAGTCACGTCACTCAGTTTCCAACCGTTGGTTACGATTGTCGGGTGGGCCCCGATCAAGTGGTCGGCATCTACCGAAATGGCTTAGGCCAGAAGACAGTGACTACAAGGACTGATGCCACGTTTTGGTTTGGTCACGCCTAACTTTCTTACAACCGTCGCCAATACTAGTCAGAATTGCGCGTCGTGGTAATCGGTGTTCAGGTATACGTAACACGTGGGCCAACTACTTAAGTCAATGAAGATTTACAACTTCATCAGTTGATTTACCATCATCCCCTTATACCCGAAAGTAATATTCACAGCTCGTCAATAGATTTTGTCTTCTGAACCTAATATATATCAATGAGAACTCAAAAGAAAGCTGGTATCTTCGCCATTGGTCTATTTTAAGCATAAAAACAGAACGAAATAGTGCGAAACCATCTGAAATAGCAATAACGAAGACAGAACGTAAAAATTTATCATAACATAGTTGTGTTATAGAGCTTTGGTAGCCTAGACAACATATGACGATTAAAAGTATTCGAACCATTTTCCTAACTAGGAATTCCCGAAACAGTGCAACTTACAGTAAGTAGGACTGATGAGAACAACCTAACGTATTTTATTTGGAATCATATATCAGCGGGCAATCTAACATAAAAGAATCGTTAGTCCGTACAGATACCACACAACGACAGTTTTTATGACAATATATGCTTTATTCACCTAATATTATATAAAAGTAAATCACTAGTCCACTTCTAATGAACTACTGGGTGAAAATCAATGTTTGCTGGCTATGCGATGATGAAAAAGCCATTCTAGCAGCACATGAATGATGAGTTTTCAAGGACTTTGCAATTCCACAAGTCGCAGAACAGCAAGTCAGAGAACAGCTTTTTAAATTTGTTCAGAATTAACTTAAACTTTTGAAAGTGCACAACGTGGAAATAAAAAAGTAGAGCAAACAGTGTCGTGATGCTACAGTGTTGTTACATAAGTTAAAAAATATTCCTCGTCTAAAATTACTTCTATTAAGCTAACACGACATTGAAGAGCTGAAATAGTAGCCAAGACTCTGTATTTGGATGGCACGGAATAGTCCACTTTACTGTTTTTCCTTGATTTTCTGCATGCGTCGTTTCAACTTCTGAGTAATCCTTAAGTTATTCTTATTGATAGATCCCTTCAATTACTTTTTGTTGCTTTGCATTCTCCAGCTAAACAAAACTTCTGCGTTGTTTCGGATCTCCTATCTATAGCTAATGGTAGAGCAGTAGCATGAAGTATTTTCAAAATTGCTTGTATATACCTGGATGCTATTTTTCGTAAGAAAATGCTTGATCAAAGACTTTTCAGTTGAAAGGAATTCCAATGTGGTTTGAAAGATTTTTAGCGGGTAAGTACTCAGGAATGTCACAGATTCAGGCGACATACACTTAAAACATTCACCAGCAAAGTTAGGTAGATCATAGAGAACGTCGGAAGTATTTATATGTTGTTTTTAAATACGCGTTTAGTGTTTTTACAGGTGAGTGATGTAGTTACTGAAAAATATCAAGTTACAAGCTAGTAGCTTAGGGATTGTAAAAGACAGTGGTGGGGATCACATGTGTCTGCTAACAGGACCTTTGGTTTTCCTAGATGATGAGAGCAGTTTCTGTTCAGTATGCACTGTACTCGTCTGAGTAGCAATAGAATGTTCTGTGTACTTTGAGATTGTTGCAAAATCAAAATCCTTCAGAAAATCAGTAGCTATATAGAATATATACTTAAGAGTAAATCGAAGCCATGATTTCTGTTATGTCCTATTTTCGGCAAGTTCAGTAGAAATTGACTTCAAAAACGACGTCATTTTTAGATTACCTCGATCAGGAACATTATTTCATTAGTTATGCATGTGCTCAGATATCGCACTTGTATGTTGACATATAATCCCAAAGTCATGATCCATACAAGCGTTACCTCCACAGAGAAACAGTCAATTATCTTGCAACCATAATTTATGACAATATTTAATGACTTTAAACATTACGATAAAAAGTATGTATAGCAAACTTGCAGAGGTAAATAAATCCCCGAATCAAATAGTTCTGTAAGTCTTCAACATTTGATACCGATCTGGTTAGTTTTAATGGACACATCAAACTGAGAGTGGTCGGTAACGCATCCGCTCCAGATCACGAGTAAGTACGCCATGCTAAGCATCTCTTTCAACCGTTGACCAGCTAAGATTAAACGCCTCTCGATTTATCGTTACCTTTTCAAATATGTCAACGAATCTCCTCATTTCTGACTTGTAATTTGACTGAGTTGTTATTCTTTGATTATAAAGGGACTGCGGGTAAAGACATTGTCAAACTCATAATACTTGCGACATGTTTAAACTATTTGTTGAATAATTATTGCTTAGGTTTCATCCCGTGAATGTATGTTTCAACACTTTGGTAGTTAACTGTGTGTTTGTCAAACGCAACTTTAAAATGTAACCACTGTTGTACGAAGTTACTCTACGTGCCAACCTGTCTGTGTATCCCGAAGGTACTACACCAAGCTGGTTCTAGTCATTTTATTTAAAGTTCAAATTGTCAGAATATCCATGTATTACCTAATACTATTATGTTCACCTCCCAGACATTGGCAATGCATAAAATACACCTTACGTATCACCCATATAAATATCACTAGTGCCTTCACTAAAAATTATATTTGTTGGAATATTTGAGAAGAAGATTGCATGCCTTCTTCAAAGTAATATTCCAGTTTGAATGAATTCCAAGGTGGTTGAGTGCTTGGGATACCATATTATGGGAATTTGATCAAAGTATTATTCCAAAACAAGATACTAGAAGTTTGGTAAAATACTGATTTGGTAGTTGATTTAAAATGATTGAAATCCACCTTTAGTATGCAAAACAAGTCACCCTAAAAATTCATTAGAATGACTTTAACAGAATCCACACTGCAAAAATAATAAATTTTAACTGCAAAATGTGCACATGTACCGATGATAATATCAATCACAGGTTTATAGTTGAGATTTTGACTTTCAGTGAGTCCTTATTAACAGTTGTCGTACTGAGGAATATGTATTATGCCTAAATTATTGTTGGGTTGATCCTTAAAACTCTCGCAATAAACATTAAGGAGCATTTTATCCAATCAGCGTTTGATTAGAAGTTTTGCTAGAAATATCGCGAAAATGAAAAGTCACATGTAGAGGTTCTGATTCGTTGATTATTACACTGCTACTATGTTTAGTAGTATTCTAGAATTTTCAGGAAAACCCAAGAACTTCTAAAATACTATAAAAACCCTATATTTTCTGTACATGATTGAACCTTTGGAGTAAAGTGCTTCTCGAACACTTTGCGCCTTCTCTCTCGTGTTCAAGTCACTGTGTAGTTCTAGCTTGGGGGTTACGAGACTAGCTTAGGATCCGAGTATAGCGTTCAATCAGCAAGACTTATCAATTATGAATCTTCGATTCTCATTAAATACGAAGTTTGGTTAACTGACTGTTATGTATCTGACTGTAGGCGGAAATCACACATCACCAAGTGGTTGCTTCACATCATGAGAATGTTAAGTGATAATGTAGATTTAATGCAATAATCTTCATTTGAGACTATGTCAACAGTCAGTTTCGTCATCATGCTGAGTATTGCGTCAAAGAGGAAGTTATTTTTCATATCGCAAATTGATGAATAGTTTGATTACTACGAGTTATAAACCTCAATCCAGACATATAACAGGACTTCAGAAGCGAAAACATTTTCACACAAAACAAGATCCCAGTTGCTAATCACCAAGAAATCAACTAACTGACAATACTGCTACTCTGCTAGTTTGCCCGGTAATTCGCCATAGAAAGGGTTTCGACAGGCGTCTTAACTGTAAAATTTTTAGTTCGAACCAGTAAGTTATGAAAACACCTACCACAGCTGTTGTAGTTTGACAACACTTTACCATTAACACCTATTATTGAATCGCACCCAACCAGTAAAACCAAAAGTCAGAAGCGAGAAGGTTGGAAGATATAATTGATAGATTATCAATGTATCAAGGAGTGACTGATCTAATCTGGTTAATGATCGCAAGAGACGTTGAGCTCGCTGTTCCAACACCTGATCTGGTTCGGATGCATGACCGAGCGCCTTCAGCTAAGTGAGTCCATTAAAACTAATGTGGTCAGCATCCACTGTCGAACACTTACTGAGCTATTGATTTTGGGGATTTATTTACTGCTGCAGGAGTTTTTCGGTGAATGCGACTCACCAACCGATACTATTGTTTTGCCCTTCAGTTTCTAAAAGGAATATAAGAAGAATCATACCCTCAGGTATCTAGAAATTTACTAAAACTACCTAGGCGTAGACCTTTAAGACCAAACATATATTTCTGTTGAACTCTGAATGACCTTAATGTCTTTACTTGTGAGCCAATAAGCACATACAAAACAGGTACTCTTTTGAAACGTTGGTACCTGCGTAAGGGGTAGGTTGAGATATTGATTTTCTTATATCAACTCATATCTAAATGTTTTCGTTATTGACAATAAAAGCTTCACTCATGCTTTGTAAATCAAATGGGACTTGGCATAAAACAACCATATATACGTTTAGGGGTCGAAACACCAAATCTCACGATTTTGACCCAAACAACCAATAAAGGGGAAATAAAGGCGAACAAAGGGGAAATAAAGCGGACGAAAGCGTTAATAAAGGGGAAATGTCGCTTTTTCGCCTGCACGTCGGTTATTTAAAGGAAAAGTCGATTTTTCCCCCTTACGTCGTATATTTGGGGGATATTTGTAGACAATTTGTCGTAACGTTTTGCATTTGAATGAACTGCAATAAGGAACAACATTTTGCTGAGTATGTCAAAAATAAAGAATTATTACATTAAATTTATGAATATCATCATTATTACTCATGCAATAAATTACGGACACAGGCTTTTGTATGTGATGCATTTGTACTTACTTTTTCTGTTGTTTAGCTAAGGTGTTCCAACATAGTTGGCCGCCATCACTAAATACTTATACGGTGCAAGTGAGTGACGTGCTCTCTGGTTTTTTAGTTCCTTCTGACTGTTTACGTTGTTAGTCTTATAACATGAGTTTAAGCCAAGTCAGTGAAAGAGCTCGTAGACGTAGGGCAACCGTGAACTTGTCAAGAGTCCTCGGATGTCATAGATCTACTTATAACAGACGTTGGAATAAATTACGTACCGATTTTCTGAGGAGACATGACTTGCTTTCGTTTAAGTAACTGTGCTATTGAAAGCACAACTACAGGTAACTGACTTTAACACCTATATATGTAGAAACTATGTCAGTTGACAGAGAAAGTAAATGTTATAAGATTCCTTCAACTGTATTACCTTCCACAAGCTGTACCAATGAAAGGCTTCTGGAAGATAATGATACGTGTATGAAGTTCATACGCTAATAAACTTTTATAGGATGTTCTACCGTCGATTTGCCCTGTCAAAAGCCCTTGAATCGTAAAGAGAAGATGAACAGGATGTTAATGCATTTAATGACATCCACCTCTCTGAGTATCCGATATGCAGACAGGGTTCTGAATGAATTTCGCCTTCTCGTACCAGATTTGCCGACGAGCATTAGAAGTCTCTTGAGGACGTGCACAAGTGTACAACCGAAGTCCATCAGCAGTGGAGTTTACTACCATCTTGAATTGAAGACCAACCTGCTAACATATGTTGAACGTCGGTTGTGTGCTTGTGATTTTGACACTGCAATTGTACATTAATGTAGATGGGCTTTCTATAACAAGGAGCTCCAGTCAACATTTGCGGCCTGTACTAGGAAGGATCGTCGCCCCTAGACTTAGTGATGTCTACATGATAGGGATCTACGGAGGGAATACTAAGCTTCCTCGTGGATGCTTCAATATAAAATTTTTGGAAAATGTCGAAATTTCTACTGCTCTGAGGGTTCCTCTCCAAAGATTCAAGTTATTTTGCGTACATTCCCAAAACATTTGAGGAAACCTTTGGTTCAAAACAAAGGAAACTCCCCCAGACTTAGTAAGAAAACTAGGAATTATCATATAACTTTTGGGGAAACCCTGAAATTCTGCGGAATTTCTTCAAGATTCGGAGACTGGCTATCTTAAATTTCATGACATTCCGGAGTTGCAACTCCGAATTCAACAATGTCAATAAATACTAATAAATGTTGTATGTACATCAAAAGATTTTGTTCTTATATAGTTCTAAAAGCAGGAAGGAGGCACGGAAATATCTTTTTTCTTCAGAAACTAATTGGAAATGGCTGTAGATGAGAGTTTGTTCATATGTCTCCTTGGGCGAAATACATAAGAAGACATAATCGACCAATCTTAATTTATCTTAATCTGACTTCACACATTTGTTCTGAAACATACAAATAAGACTATACACTGAGGCTGCGACATGTTTATGTAGGCTTTGATGTAGCTTGAAGGTACTTTGTATACATGGAGAGAGTGCAGAGTAATATGAATGATAAATAGAAAAGAGCGAAGGAAAAACAGCCAACAATTCTCTACACGCACAAGAGATACTTACACTTAATAAAGTCAGCAAGTTAAAAAGAGATGTTAAAAATTAGTGAGTGCAAGATGATCTAGCAATCAGAACAAGCTGATTGACTCGAATAAATTGTAGCAGTTCATGTCTGGCCAAAAGATATTGTGTGTACTATGGGAACACGCGGAATAGCATGAGGGAAATCTGAAAAAGGGAATAAAGAAAAATGCTAGTTGACGACCTAGCAGGCACAGTAAATGCACTTTCACTTACTAAAAAAAGCAATAGACATTCAGCAATAACGCAAGCCTCAGATTAAAACAATCTTGAAATCAAAACTAGAATCAGATAGTTTAGCCTACTGTACAGCTACTCCTTTTGACAAAACGCTATACCAGTGCTTTTAGTGCCTTAATTATGGCTAGGAATAAATCAGCATTACTTCATGAACTTTTCAAATCTAGCACATGTATTTGAACAGTTGTATCGTTTAACGGGAAGCTAAATTATGAGCACTACCAATTATCAAGTACAAAGTATAATGACAATAAGCTAGCCACCGGTATGACCTTTTTAGTTTGCTGTGATGTCGATACATACAGGATATATTGATTGATAACTGTCAGAATATAACAAGGTCTTTTAGTTATATGATTCTTTGGTATTATGTGCTTGTAATTTTCAATGCTTTCATGTTATGTAAATCCTCTTAATTTATTGGTATAAACAATCTTTAGGGTTTTGTTTGAACTGTAGCTCGTTTCGTGTTAGGCGGTGTGATGTATCATAATGATAATCAACGTAGTCTCTTTGGTGTTCAGGCTTTTTATGGACTGCCTTTAAACAAAACAGGTCAATTTCGACTAACATTCTCTCCGTGGTTCCTTGGAGATAGTAGAACCTTGTTTAATGAACTAACGTGGGCGGCTAGGTAGAGCTCAGAGTAATCCCTCTTCCTATATTAAAGAAGGGTTCTCAGAAAAGAGTGCAGTGTGTTGATGAAATGCAGAACCGATGAAAGAATTTTCCTCTTAGTACCTTGCTGGATTATCTTTAGGAAGATCCATCCAGTCTCGTACAAACCAGATCGAATGGTCATAATCTATTCTGTAACCACTGCGCAAGGGTTGACACTATACTTGTCTGTGATATGAACATGAAAGGAGCATATCTTCAGTGGATGACTTGCAACCGAAATGATTTTTTTAAATTCTTGTTATTCATTCATAGTTAGCTACCACTCGTCCACGGCCTGGAATGAATCGCACCTATAATTATGTGTATACTGAGGAATATGTAGGCTTAGGTCTATGCGTTTTATATATGCATGTAACGTATAACTGCTAGTGGGAACATTCGTGCTCACGCGTGTTCTATTAAGCGTATATATTTGATGTGCATTCTATACATACATGTAACACCTGCGGCTATACCACTTCCTGTACTATTTTATTCATCATAGCTCTCAACGCGTTCGAATTGTAACAAAGTTTCTGAATGAGATAGGAAAGTGCAGCTGTACAGAAGTGGATTGCTATTGTCCGTCTGCCTCACGTGCAGAAGTAGACTGCTAACGTGTTAGCTTATATCAAATAAATAAATGGTTGAATCGAAGCCCCTACTTACACATGAATTATACCAATGTAACCTGCTAGTGTCTGTTTGCTTTGGTTTCTAGTGTTCCAGTCTCGATCGTCTTTGAGTAATCTCTTTTCGCTTCCCGGAAACCCAATCGGTTTCTACTTAGTCGAAGGGGGGATGGACACAACCAAAAACAAACTTTTAATGAGTGAAATTATATTCAAAGTATCAGTAGTAGAAGTGGGGAAGTGAATATCATCTCATTTCAGCATCCCAATTTAAACTGAAGGTGTTGTGTTTTTCCGTTGTGACTTCTCAATTAATGACTTAAGGGTGTTCTTGGCGTTGTCTTGTTCACAGATCTACTTCTTAGCCGTATGCGGAGAAATACGTCTGACAAGTTTTTGAAATTTGTACTAATGTTATGTGGGAAGTGAACGCTAACTTCATGAACAGTGTATGCAACACCGCTGAAATCCCCCTCTGAACTTCGAATCTTCCCTTGCACACCTAGAGATGATTACTTTCCTGGTACGACGTTGTTCAAAGTGAATTAGAATCAAAGCTTGAAGTGTTTGAGTGTCATATGCCGTCTTCAGTGGCTTAATAAGCTTTGCTAGTGTTCCTATTTAGACATCAACTTGCTTCCTTCACAAATAGTTCTCTGGTTGTTTCTGGCCTTTTTTGTATTATTTCTGTTGTTTGTCTTATGATGCTTTTAGGTGCAAAATGTAAATCTTTCCACTATTGTTGCACCGCTCATATTGACTTAATCAGTGTATATTTTGTGGGGATATGTCCTTTTGTGAGTGTTTTCAACTTTTTGACAGTTTATATTAGCCTAACATTCCCCATATGGCTTCATGGAGCAGTTTGAGGGAAATGTTTTTCACAATGTCTTCAGATCTAAAAGTTGAAGTTAAAACTATGCAAACACTGTATCCCTGTTCGTGTAATATGTTTCGCTCAAAGATAGTGTTCAGTAGAATTTCAAATGTCCAACTAAAACATAATGTCTCCCCTTAACGTAATTATTTTCATATTTTAGAGCACATATATGTTGATATAATGCTAACTAACAAACGGTAAGATATTACTAGTTACTAATAGCGATTTGCACATATTTAGATGAATAATGATTAACCCACGCTCATGGATGTCTGACCTTCCCGCTCATATATCACAGAAGGCCCTTAATCTGATAAGCATTCCAGGTTTGTCACCCTGTATATTTTAAATTGATTTCTTGCGTTATTGAATCTCACTCCAATAACTTACAGAAAATTCCAATTGACCATCTATGCGTTGATGTATCTTACTGCGCTAGTTAGTGCTTTAAACTTCTTTGTTGTAATGTTCTGCATCTTCGTCACTTGCATTTAAAACGCTTCTATTATTATGGATTTTTTGGGTTCAAAATAGGGATTTTCA
>NC_031497.1:4080194-4118944 GCF_000237925.1 Schistosoma mansoni
GCTGCTTACGACATTCCGAAAACCGCCATTATAACTCCTTTCGGCCTCTGTTCTAGGGCTGCGTTGAGACCTGTGGAAAAATCTGCACATATTCGGATTGCACCATTAGCCTTCTTGATAACAACAATGGGTGCTGCCCATGCGGAATAAGAGACAGGGGTAATAACTCCTTCACGTTGAAGGCGATTAAGTTCTTCCTCAACTTTCTGTAATGCAGCATATGGTACTGGTCTCTTCGGACGAAAAACAGGTTTGACCCCAGATTTCAATCGTAGCGTTGTTTTCATGGCTGAGCACCGACCCAAAACAGGCTGGAAGACGGTCGAAAACTTCGTAACTAGTTCCTTTGAATAGGCTTCCGGGTCATGGGGTTGCTTTACTAGTTGATACACAGTGTTTAACGGGACGTCTGCTAAATGCAGTTGGTCAAACCAATCTAATCCAAGTAAATTAAGATCACCCGGTGCAATGTAACATACCCCAGTGAACGTCGAATCGCGGAAAGACACTTCACAATGTAGTTGACCTAACAAACGTAAGTAACTACCGCATGCTGTACGAGGCTTTTGTGTTGTTGTCGCCATACGTGGTCTGCCCATTTTAATCCAAGATTTTTGTGAAAGAATTGTCACGTCCGATGCTGTGTCTATTTGTAATCTAAATGGCTGCTCGTTAATATTAATGGTAATAAATTTTCTCACCTGGGGTTGAGTTCTGACAGGATGCTACAAGACTCAACGAATTCGTGCACGAACTGGGAGCAGACTTTCTAGTACTTCTGGGGCGATTCGGCTTTTTATTTTGGCAAAACCCATCTTTGTGGCCCACAGCTTTACACTTCCTGCAACGATGTTGTTTGTACGGGCAGCTTCGAACATAATGCCATGCACCACAGTGCCAGCATGGAGCAGGAGGATTCGTCTTTGTTTGTTGAACTGAGTTAGAGTGAGACGAACTAGGTATAGCTGGAGCGGGTTTAACAGGTTTCGTTTGTTGTTGGACTACATGTACTTCACGGCGATCAGAAACACCACGTTGAACCATGGTAGTGTCATGCTGCAGATTAACTAGACGTTGATATTCGTTAGCAATATCATTTAGAGTCAGCTTAGGGTCTTGATCCAATCGACTGAGCAACCGTGTTCTAATGTCACCGAACTTTTGCGATTGGAGGCTGCAGATGAGAATGAGGGCTTTAAACCGATCTTCAGTTAGCGACTTCAACCAAAAGCGTTCGCATTCGCGGTTGACAATGCCCACATGCGTCAGAAAATCGGTGTCTTCGTTCATAGTCAGCTTCAAACACCTGTAGCCTGTGTTGAACAGTGAGGAATTATCTCCGAACTGTTGGCTCAATGACTGGACAGTGTCTGAAAATGAGCGGTCGCGTGGGTTTAGAGGCAAAATCAGGTTACAATATTTATCAAGTTCACTAGGACCCAGCTTTCGAAGCAGCAAACGGACTTTCCAAGCATCATCTTGATTGGCAAAATCAAATTTGAATAAATCTTCATAACGTCGAAACCACATATCAAACGTAACATTAGATTCAGGATCGTAATGAAACTCAGAAATACTGCTGGCAATACCATCAACTGAAGGTGCAGTAGTGGTAGGATTGGAACTGCTTGGTTGGTTATTGGTCGTAATTTTTGTTTCTGTTAGCATCTGGATAAGTTTCATCTGCTGTTCGAGGAATAATTCCAATTTTGAAGGATCCATATTAGCACCAGCCTCGTCGCCAATTGATATATCTGAAGCTTACGAATTCACTAGTAGCGAACGGAACAAAGACACGTGACCAGAGACCGATAACTAGCTATACTGACGCGACCCAGTCCCAGATAACTAGAGTAAGAAGTCCAAGTTGGAGCGGGGAAGTTATATTCCGTAGCAGCCAGAAGCACAACAATCACATAAGGGAAAAAGTCAAGCGTATTTATACAGCAACAAAATGTCCTTAAGTATCGGTAATAAATAGCACACACAAAGAAACAATGGACCAATAGCGTTTAAGATAGTTACAAGTGGGAAATATGGTGTGAAGGTAAAAAGAGCACGTTTGGCGCGAAAACAGCTAAATTCAAATTTCCAAAATAAAATTACAAAATTGAGCCACTTATCAAGTAAGTTCTGGGGATTTGGCATCCCCAACACCTCCCCCTTTTAATAACGCACATTCTTCGGGTCCACTTGCATTCTGACTGTCTTTCGCCGTTGGCGCAGTGACCATCTTCGGGACCGTAGGTCGACCCTTTGTGTTCCTTCATGCGTTGGGACTGCCGGCAGATTAAATGTATCCAAGAGTACGTCCAGCGGAATCTTTACTTCGGTCGATGGGCGCTCTGGCGTTAACCGCTTGCGTAGTTGATTTCGATGTCTGGTCCACCTGTCCGCTCCCACCTCAACCTCGTACATGACTTCTCCTACCCGTCCAACGACACGTGCTTCGATCCAAGGATCACGATTTGCTCTGTAATCCCGAGCGAATACTGGGCATCCAACGTTGTACGTGGGTAGCTTCCGGGACGTGGTTTGTACTGGTGGTGTGGGTTTCGGCAGCATCAAGTTGTGGATGGTCCTCAACTGTCTTCCCATGAGGATCTCTGCGGGGGACTTCTGCTCCGGCAGCGTGTCGTTGGGGGTCGTTCTGTAGGCGAATAGAAAATTCTGCAGTGTTTCCACTGGCGTCCCCTCCCCTTTTGACTTAATCAGAGCCCTCTTGAACGTATCCACGAACCTTTCCGCTTGCCCATTCGATTGTGGGTGATAAGGTGGGGCGCGAAGATGCCTGATGGTTAGGCGTTTGCAGAACTCTTGGAACTGCGCCGAGGTGAACTGCGAACCGTTGTCGGATACAATCACTTCCGGTAATCCGTTTCGTGCGAACAACTCAGTCAGATGTTTCAGAGTCTGGGTGGTCGTTGGTGGAGTGACGGGAACAATCTCCGGCCATTTTGAGGCGTCGACCACGACAAGATAAGTGGTTCCGTTGACTGGACCGGCAAAGTCGATATGTATCCTAGACCAGGGATGCTCAGGCTGTGGCCATGGAACCGGCGGCACCTTCGCATTGGACTTTGCAGCTTGTTGACACTGAGCACATTTGTTTACTAGATCCACGATATGCTGGTCCATGAGGGGCCAGTAAGCATAGCTTCTGGCGATGGATTTCATACGCTTTATGCCTGGATGACCAATGTGGAATTGCTTCAGCACTCTCGGTCGTAGGGATTCTGGCACCACCACTCTATCTCCAAACATCAAGCATTCATTTACGACACATAATGAGTCACGACGATGGTAAAGCTGCTTCATGTCACCGTCAAGTTCAGTTGATGGCCAGCCATTAGTGACGTACTTCATCGTTTTCTTAATGATGGGGTCGTTTCTGGAAGCAGTTTGTATCTCAGTTTCTGAGACTGGCAAAGCACGAACAGCAGTCGTCAGGTAGCATTGCGCGTGGTCTTCTGTCGAAAGAGAAGCAATAACAGCATCTTCGTCGGTCGTAGAGTGTTCGCTGATGAGTCGTGACAATGCGTCTGCTTGACCAAAATGTTGGGTCCGTCGATACTGAATGTCAAAATCGTAACCCAAGAGGATCAAGGCCCATCGTTGGAGACGGTTTGCAGAGTGGGCCGGGACGCCAGACTTCGAACCAAAAATCGCAAGGACAGGCTTGTGATCAGTTAGCAGAGTAAATCTCCGACCATAGAGAAACTTGTGAAAACGACGCACTGCGAAGACTAGGGCAAGAGCCTCCTTCTCTATCTGGCCATACTTCTTTTCTGCTGGGGTTAATGTTCGGGATGCATGCATGATGGCTTTCTCCGTCGCGTCGGGGAACTGGTGTGAAATGACAGCACCGAGCCCAAAGGCTGAAGCGTCTGCGGCCACGATGATTGGCAAAGACGGGTCGTAGTGCGTTAATAGTAGTTCTGAACTAATAATTGTCTTTAGCTTACAAAAGGCATTTTCACACTCCTTTGTCCAGTTCCAGCTGATATCCTTATTCAGGAGATAATTCAGTGGGGCGCGTATATCATGCATCGATGGAACGAAGGCTGAGTAATAACTAACCAATCCCAGGAATGATCGGAGAGTAGAGATATTGGTAGGTGTGGGCATAGTTCTTATAGCTCGAATGTTTTCGGGATCTGGTCTGCGGCCTGCAGCATCGAAAATGAACCCCAAATACTTCACGGATTTCAAGAAAAGCTGGCACTTTTCCGGACGTAACCGGAACCCGTTGTCGCTGACGCGTTGGAGCACGGCTGTTGTGCGTTCTCGTAGCTGTTCCGACGTTGTGGCAACAATGAGAATGTCATCGAGATAAGTTGCGACCCCCGGGATACCTGATAGAATGGTATCCATTAGCTGCTGGAAAATAGATGGGGCGGTCTTGACACCAAACGGCAGTCGATTATATTGGAACAGGCCACGATGAGTATTAATAGTGAGTAGCTCTCTTGATTCTTCAGCAACTTCTACTTGTAGGTAGGCATCAGCAAGATCCAACTTCGCAAAGAACTTTCCGCCATTCAGCATAGTGAACAAATCTGCCGGGACTGGCAGCGGGTAGTGATGCTGTTCTAGGGCTGCGTTGAGACCTGTGGAAAAATCTGCACATATTCGGATTGCACCATTAGCCTTCTTGATAACAACAATGGGTGCTGCCCATGCGGAATAAGAGACAGGAGTAATAACTCCTTCACGTTGAAGGCGATTAAGTTCTTCCTCAACTTTCTGTAATGCAGCATATGGTACTGGTCTCTTCGGACGAAAAACAGGTTTGACCCCAGATTTCAATCGTAGCGTTGTTTTCATGGCTGAGCACCGACCCAAAACAGGCTGGAAGACGGTCGAAAACTTCGTAACTAGTTCCTTTGAATAGGCTTCCGGGTCATGGGGTTGCTTTACTAGTTGATACACAGTGTTTAACGGGACGTCTGCTAAATGCAGTTGGTCAAACCAATCTAATCCAAGTAAATTAAGATCACCCGGTGCAATGTAACATACCCCAGTGAACGTCGAATCGCGGAAAGACACTTCACAATGTAGTTGACCTAACAAACGTAAGTAACTACCGCATGCTGTACGAGGCTTTTGTGTTGTTGTCGCCATACGTGGTCTGCCCATTTTAATCCAAGATTTTTGTGAAAGAATTGTCACGTCCGATGCTGTGTCTATTTGTAATCTAAATGGCTGCTCGTTAATATTAATGGTAATAAATTTTCTCACCTGGGGTTGAGTTCTGACAGGATGCTACAAGACTCAACGAATTCGTGCACGAACTGGGAGCAGACTTTCTAGTACTTCTGGGGCGATTCGGCTTTTTATTTTGGCAAAACCCATCTTTGTGGCCCACAGCTTTACACTTCCTGCAACGATGTTGTTTGTACGGGCAGCTTCGAACATAATGCCATGCACCACAGTGCCAGCATGGAGCAGGAGGATTCGTCTTTGTTTGTTGAACTGAGTTAGAGTGAGACGAACTAGGTATAGCTGGAGCGGGTTTAACAGGTTTCGTTTGTTGTTGGACTACATGTACTTCACGGCGATCAGAAACACCACGTTGAACCATGGTAGTGTCATGCTGCAGATTAACTAGACGTTGATATTCGTTAGCAATATCATTTAGAGTCAGCTTAGGGTCTTGATCCAATCGACTGAGCAACCGTGTTCTAATGTCACCGAACTTTTGCGATTGGAGGCTGCAGATGAGAATGAGGGCTTTAAACCGATCTTCAGTTAGCGACTTCAACCAAAAGCGTTCGCATTCGCGGTTGACAATGCCCACATGCGTCAGAAAATCGGTGTCTTCGTTCATAGTCAGCTTCAAACACCTGTAGCCTGTGTTGAACAGTGAGGAATTATCTCCGAACTGTTGGCTCAATGACTGGACAGTGTCTGAAAATGAGCGGTCGCGTGGGTTTAGAGGCAAAATCAGGTTACAATATTTATCAAGTTCACTAGGACCCAGCTTTCGAAGCAGCAAACGGACTTTCCAAGCATCATCTTGATTGGCAAAATCAAATTTGAATAAATCTTCATAACGTCGAAACCACATATCAAACGTAACATTAGATTCAGGATCGTAATGAAACTCAGAAATACTGCTGGCAATACCATCAACTGAAGGTGCAGTAGTGGTAGGATTGGAACTGCTTGGTTGGTTATTGGTCGTAATTTTTGTTTCTGTTAGCATCTGGATAAGTTTCATCTGCTGTTCGAGGAATAATTCCAATTTTGAAGGATCCATATTAGCACCAGCCTCGTCGCCAATTGATATATCTGAAGCTTACGAATTCACTAGTAGCGAACGGAACAAAGACACGTGACCAGAGACCGATAACTAGCTATACTGACGCGACCCAGTCCCAGATAACTAGAGTAAGAAGTCCAAGTTGGAGCGGGGAAGTTATATTCCGTAGCAGCCAGAAGCACAACAATCACATAAGGGAAAAAGTCAAGCGTATTTATACAGCAACAAAATGTCCTTAAGTATCGGTAATAAATAGCACACACAAAGAAACAATGGACCAATAGCGTTTAAGATAGTTACAAGTGGGAAATATGGTGTGAAGGTAAAAAGAGCACGTTTGGCGCGAAAACAGCTAAATTCAAATTTCCAAAATAAAATTACAAAATTGAGCCACTTATCAAGTAAGTTCTGGGGATTTGGCATCCCCAACAGAATTATAGCGAACTGTTAGGTGACCTATATGAACCTTCATTTCCCTCATAATGTAGTCTCATTTATCAAGTAGAGGTTTTTGTATGAGACTTTCTATGCAAAGTTGTAATCGGCATCAAACCTATGGTTTAGTGGTTCAGATTAAATACGCTAGCCCATCAAAGTATGGTTTCACTCAATTAAGTACATAAAATTCATTTTCATTAAGTTAGGTCTCAATTTTGCAAATTTGAGTGTGGTTTTTATTTCGATAGTTTACTAATTTATATATAGTTCAATGACTTTTTGACACATTCTGAAGGTTCCCCAGGATACCAATGTTATAAATTACTTTCAATCAGTCGTTTGTTGTCGTTACCCGTATTTTGAGCTGAGGGTGTACATTACTGTCAGCTATAGAAATAAGAGTATTATAAGACTCATCCTTAATATGTGAATTCAACACACTGTGCTAAGTTGTTTAGTATAAGTGACTGAGGAGCAAAGCTTGTTCAACTCACTGACAAGGTAAAAGGAAATTTTATAAGAAAGTAAAATGATCTAAAGTGGTATTAACATTTAATTCGTAAAGGACAACGTAAATCTAAAGCCAGTGATCTGATATTGGCTCTCAACCTCATTACTATCAGCTTAACAGAAGTTCATTTTAGATCCCTAGAATTTAGTGTACATACACTTTCAATCCCTTTTTTGCCCCCAAAGGCCCTGGTATGCCCAAGTGTGAGGAGAGTTCGCTATCCCTCTCGAAATGCTCTCACATGGCTACGCGTATACAGCCAATGCAATGGAAAGTTCTACTCACTGCCTTCTCGCGGTGGGAGTGTTTTTACGAAATTGAGAGGACGAAGAGCATATTTCCAGCGCCTTAACCTGATTGATCGATATGGAAAACCCTGATTCCAAACCAATGGTGCACATTGGCTTCAGGATCCTGAGGCGACAAATGGCGTATCAACCTCTTGTTGGTCACCGACTACCATGGGACTGCATCTTCCAACTTTGCTCTGCTGCCTTATGGATTGGACATCTAGTTCAAAGTTTTGAGGTGTGACTCCCCCATGAAAACCACCTGTTTCGGTTTGTATACCCGAGCAGTATCATAGCTTTCACACAAATCAGTGATAACTACTACTGAAAAATTTCCTTTGCTTCAAAGCTCACTCAGACAAATCTTATGCACAATCATATGACAACATTCGTTTTTATTTCTCTTATACTGCGTCACTTATGTATTCCTCTTTATTCTCATTTCGCGTATTTTATCTTACAACTTATGCAGCAGCTCGCTCATGGTAGAGACTCTGTTCTACCTAAACGATCTCGAGTCACTGTGTGATGGTATGTGAATTCTTCAACCAAATACGAATACTGGCCCAGTCTTTCTGAAACCACATACACTATTCAAACTGGCTTCCTTCAACGTTCGCACACTAATGCAGATCGGATAACAGATAGGGCTGGCTATGTCTTTGGAAAGCCTTAATGTTGACGTTCGTTGTCTATCCGAGATCCGTATTCAAGACTCTAGTGAAGTACTACAAATTCGCTCTCCATCTGTCGCTTCGAAAAGCTTGTTTCACGTGAGCTTATCCGGGGACCCTGTGACATCTTCGTTTGGTTTTACCGGCGTTGGTGTCGTACTAAGCACCAGAGCTGAGGTAGCACTGATCGATTGGATCCCCATTACCAGTCAGTTATGTGCTGTTAGATTAGAAAGTTCCATCAAAGTGCGAAGAAATAGGTGTGAGAAACGATGCCTTTTGGTCATCTCCGCCTGTGCTCCGACAGATTGCAGCCCAGATGCAATTAAGTATGGGTTTTACGACAAGTTAAGTGTCCATCTATAGTGAGTGCGTTCGACAGATATTGTAGTACTATTTGGAGACTTGAATACTCAGGTCTTTCTTTCTGTTAAAGATAATACTCTTACTTTTATGAAGTTACAGCACGATCGCCACTGACTTCTATTCTGAGCCTTTTCTGATTACGTCTCAAGCCACTGTGTAACACCATTTCTAGGACCCCAAATAGGGAGTCGTGGAGGACAAACAGAAGTCAGTCCTGTATAACATTTTTTCATACTACGATACCATGCTATACACTAACCAACTCTTCACTTTTCTCAACCGGTCCCAGCGTGGACAAATAATGCACAAATTGGGATTATGTGGGACGACATTCATAGTACATGTCCAAGTCACCAGTATTTCGAGATGATGACACCAACTGATTTATCGTCGCCGTGCCCGAACACACGATGCTGGACCTACCGTTGTGTTGCCACTGCTTGTCAGCATTCATTCGGAGACAACGATGATCAAACATAGAGCCGTCTAACATACTCAACTCGGAGAGGTCAGGTTTCACAAGTATTGAACGAAACTGCTCTCACTGACGCGCTGTAGATTCGATCTGTCGCCACCAGATCAGCATCACAAAGGCACCAAAGATGATCCAGATTGGCATAAGCCGCTCTGGCTTTCACTATAAGTGAATTGATCTCATCACTCACGCCACCACCAGTACTTAGGCAGGTACTTAGAATTTTCGACCTCTATCCTCTCACTATCCAGAGTGAGTGCAGAATCAATGTCCTGCCTATCTTGTAAAAGTACTTGCACTTCGAAGGTGCAAGGCGCATACCATACTGACGGACACTGATTGTCAACTGATTAATTGTGGATAACATGACTTTGGTATCATCGCACAGTAAAACAAAACCATCCACATACTCAAGGTCGAAAAGTGTTTATCCAAGCAACAGATCCGCACCACTATTACCTACATTCATCACAGCTGTTTCCAGAAAGTCGTCGATGGCAAAGTTGAAGAGGAAGAGGTTGGGCAACCCCGCCTAACCCCACTGTTTGAATGGAACAGTAGAGAGAGGTGGTTGTATGCCATCACTCTGCCTGAGGTGTTAGTAAATAAGGCTTCCAAGATGTCAATAAAATTTTCAGGCACACCCTTCTTCAGTAGATACTTCCAGAGAACAGTCCTGTCCAATGAATGGAAGACGGCCCTAATATCAAGAAACACTATGATTGTTGGCCTGTGATAAGTATGACGGTGTTCTAACATTTGGCGGAGGGTGAAAATGTGGTCAATACATCACAGACAAGAACAAAAACCAGCCTGCTTCTCGCTAGTCAATCTTCCTCGGGTTTTGAACAATCTACGGAGTATGATGAAAACTTACAGTTTGGATGTAACCGAAAGTAGACATATTCCCCGATAGTTTTTACTAGATGACTTGAACCCCTTTTAAAGATGGGGATGACTATCGATTCATTCCACGATGTTAAAACCCTGTAATTGCCAGACATTTGTGAACAACTTAGTCAGTTCCATAACCAAAAAGTCGCCACCATATTTAAGACCTCCGGAGTTAAGTCATCTTAGCCCGGTGATTTGTAGCGTTTCA
Organism: Schistosoma mansoni; assembly: GCF_000237925.1. NCBI lineage: Eukaryota > Metazoa > Platyhelminthes > Trematoda > Strigeidida > Schistosomatidae > Schistosoma > Schistosoma mansoni. The sequence continues at coordinate 4,090,316 of NC_031497.1, forward strand.
GGAGTTGGAGTTCCTTGCGAACTTCCGCCTCGTTTGGTGGATCAGTCGTCACCGGCCATGGGGGGCAGGACAAACTGGTCGATGTTGCTGGAGCAGCAGGCCAGTTGAACTGTCCTTCGAAGAATTCCGCCCATCGTCCAAGACGTCGACAGATGTTAGTGATTGACATCCTGTCATCCTCACAGATTGTTTCACTTACACCAGACTTCTTGCTGCCAGTGGCTCGGATGAGTTGGAAGAGCTTCCAGTAGTTTCCAGATGCAGCTGCTGCTTCCAACTCGTTACCATGCTCCGACCACTAGGCTTCTCGGTCCTTAAGCAGGCTTTGCACAATTTCATCACGTAACAGTCTTAGTTTGTGACTGAACTCGCGGTCACCCGGAGTAGATCGACGGGCCTCAATGAGCTGTGAAAAGCCTAAAGAAACCCAGCGCTAATAAGCGGGATGTATCGCGAGTCCTCCAGCGACTTCGCTTGCCATTTTCATGGCATCATGCAATTACAGGACAGCTGACAGATGCATTCCAAGTAAGGACTGGAGTCAGACAAGACTGCCTACTTTCCCTCTTTCTCTTTCTTCTGGTGGTGAACTGGATTATGAAGACATCGGCATCTGAGGGGAAGCACGGAATACAATGAACAGCTCAGAATCAACTAGAAGATTTGGACTTCTCAGATGATCTGGCCCTTCTATCTCATAAACACAAACAAATGCAGATGAAGACAACTAATGTAGCAGTAGCCTCTGGATCAGTAGACCTCAATATGCACAAAGAAAAAAGCAAGATCCTCAAACACAACACTGAGAACATCAATTCAATCACACTTGATGGAGAGACTCTTGAAAATGTGAGTTCTTTCACGTGTCTGTCTAGCATCATCGATAAACAAGGAAGATCTGATGCAAATGTAATGGCTAAGATTGGCAAAGCAAGGGCCGCATTCCTACAATTGAAGAACATGTGGAACTCAAAACAACTGTCAGTCAACATCAAAATCAGAATCTTCAATACGAACGTCAAGACAGTTCTACTATATGGAGCTCAAACATGGAGAACTACTACAACCATCATTAAAAATGCACAAGTATTTATAAACAGTTGTCTACGCAAGATACTCAACATCCGTCGGCCGGATACCATCATCAACAGCCTACTATGGGAGAGGACAAACTAGCTTCCAGATGAAGAGGAAACTAGGAAAAGATGTTGGTAGTGGATATGACATACATTAAGGAAATCACCAAACTGTACCACGAGGCAAGCCCCGACCTGGAATTTTAAACGGAAGCAGAAAAGAGGATATCCAAAGAGCACATTATGTTGGGAAATAGGAGCCGACGTGAAAAGGATGAATAAAAACTGGGAAGAATTGCCGAGGACAGGGTTGGATGGAGAGTGCGGGTGGGCGGCCTATGCTCTTCGAGGGTAGCAGGAGTAAGTAAGTAAAGTAAGTAATACATTTTCAGACGATGCTCATCTATACTTTTCGGTGGGATGGTAGCTAGCCTTGGACCTAGCTCGGTTTGATATTGAGTTGCAACACAAGCTGTAACCAACTTGGTGAGATTGACCCGTTTAAGATGATGAATTTGTTGGCCACTGAGACGTAAGGTAAGATTGGCGCAAACAGGGGCATGATCAAAGTATTATCATCTACTTCAAAAAACACTCCATATTGGTGGAGAAGTTACCGTCTAATCACTATCTTCAAATGTCATTCCTTCTGGTCACTTGAAGGTTAATGATTAAATTAATAGGTGAAAGATAAATCAATCTGCACAAGGAATCAGAATTTAATTGTTTTGAATAAGCTTTTTACATCAAGTGAAATCAGCCGTATTTATACGTTATTTTGCCCGGATACTAATCAATATCCGTACCATGAACTTCTTTACATAACGTATTCCTGAATGTTGGACACTTTTCAGTTTTGTTAAATCGAAACGAGTTTTCTGAAACACTTGGCAATAACATAGAAAGTAACGGACTATGCACGCTAGAATAATTTTGAAGTTGTCATTTAGCTGAAACAATTAATCAAAACTACCTAGAGACAGAATATCCTATTAAAATTCTAAGTAAATAAATTTTTTAAAAGCAACATATTGTCTGTAGTTTGATCTAATACACTTGATTTCTCTACGGGAGTTTACTGTGATGTTTTTTGGTACTCTTTGGTAGCAAAAACTCTTATTGATCCCCGTCTATTGAATTTAAATTGCCTTATTTATCTCGTGTCTCTAGGTAGTCATAATTCATTTACGTATTCGATTACTAATCATAGTCCTCCTTCTCCTGATAATTCTATTTGTCGTTTGGATATATGTTTACCTCGTTCGTTTTTAAGCCGAATATTATATCCTTGGAGTGTAACACAATCACTAAGTTTAGTTGATCAGCTGGAGGCTGGGATTCGATACTTTGACTTTCGTATTTGTGCACGACAGAAATGCTTGAACAAATGTAAAAATGGTGAATCTGGATTTTATTTAGTACATGGACTATACGCAAACCTGTTATCTGCAGAACTTCAGAGCATTCTTGGTTTCCTCCAAGCCAATCCGAGAGAAGTTCTTATTGTGGATTGTAATCATTGTTATTATTTTGAAACTGATGAACAGAAAGATTGTTTTGAATCAACTGTTTTAAAGGTAGGAATATATAGTTTGGCAGTATAGTAGAGTAGTATACAACATATTAATCAAACACAAACCCTTCTATGAAGTTGTCAAATTAATTTGAGTTAATCAGTAAATAAACTTACACAATCAAACCGTGTACACACGCTTATTTTATGTTGCAAATTGATTTCAGCTGACCAAAACTTCCAGCAGATTACTCATTGATACAACTGTCAATGAAACTACGAAATAAGTAGTATTGAGCATGAATCGGATAACAATTTAGCGTGATACATGTCTGTTTTCCCAAAACGATTCAGTTATACACATTATAAACACTACTGTGTACCAAAGTTTATGAAACAGATAAAATCTGGTTGCAAGATAAAAGTCACCATATTTTGTAGATTTAATACTGATTGTTTACAATGTCATATTTGCTGCGTCTTGATGTCGTAGGATCATATTTATTTCCATATAAAGTTGACTAAACAGTCTTTACATTAAAGATAAAAAACAAAAACCTTTTCCGAAAGCACATTCGTAACATATGTTGCACTGACTAATCGCCTTTCTACAAGACCTCTCATCCTCATAAAATTTCATGTATCGAGTATCCAAAAAAATGAAATATTTGTTTCGTGCTAGAAGCCAAGCTCTCTTGCAGAGTGAGGCTAGGTGTCGTCATCAGCGTCTGAGTGGAGATTGAGTATCGGTCCAATAATCTATCAAATACATACCCAACCTCATAACCCTTTATGAATTACTGGTTATGCTTTCAGCATTTATGAATCCTAAGCATGTGATGTCGTTTATAAACTTACTTTGTTGTAAAACTAGGTAGTTCACTGCTTTTTTAATTAAACAATCATCGACCAAGATTATTCTGAGGTAATCGTGAATATAATTAACATAACTACTACCTCAGCCAATATGGTTCATAAATTTGGAAAAAGAACTTGAGAATTTATAGTAGTACACCACCGGACTAAAGTGACCTCTCTTTTCAGTCATTGTCGTTTCTGTTTCATGTAGTTAAACTCCCATTTAAACAATGACTTAATTTTGAATTTGTCTGTTTATAGTTTGTTATTTTACTCTGAGTCACTTTAAAAAAAAACTATAGGAATCAGTGTCATAGATTTGTAACTCACAGGGATAATTTTGACTGTGTTGAGCATCGATTTCTTGATGATTTAACTTTTGTCATATTGTTTGTGTGAGTCTTGCATAAGTGTTTCTGAGAGATAATTATTATTGGGGATAGCTGAGTTTAATTTATGTAAACATGTTTTTTATTTTAGCACAGTGTGTAAATACTGAGTTCTCTCCTGCTCAAATGATTACTCAGCTTCAGTTGATTGTTGTCAGTCTATAAGTTGCAGTCATACTTACCCTTACAACGGGCAGATGTTGAGAGGCCAAACAATTTTTATTACGGGAAATCTTCTGACAATCAACAATTTCAGGTTTTATATACTAAAGGTATTTTCAAGGACTGCTGTTTTATAGTGGGAATTTGCCTCCGAGGTTTACTAACTTGAACGTGTAAATCTTCGGTTTCCACACGGTTTGGTTACAGCCCTATTCTGTAAATATGTAATGGTTTAGTAAACTGTATTACACCATTCATTTTCTTATTGCCTTAATGTGTTTCCTTTCACTCGTTCCAGATTTTAGATTCTATTATGTTCCCTTATCAAAAGAATATTCCAATACTAGAAGAACTTTGGAGTGCTAGCAAACAAGTCATATTTATATCGTGCCATCGAGAATCCCCTGAGAAGATCCATCCAAAATTTTGGCCTTCTAGTAGCATAAAATCATTTTGGCCGGAAACTGTTGGTCCACGAGCCATGATTTCATTCCTAAATAACCATATTAAGTAAGGTTTATTCATTTTTTTACTGATGTTGTCTTATTCACTTGTTTGTAATTTTCTATTTTATTTACACATGTCTTGTTATTAGTTTTTCGTTCTGACGTCTGTATCAGGTTCAGATTTGTTAGTTTGTCTCTTTGTTTTTCTTACTTGAGAGAAAAAATTAATGGGACGAAGATCAGTTTTTTTATATGTATCCTAAAGCATGTAGTTTTCCTGACTTAGCAACACGAAGCATAACTGTATTTTTTTTATAGTTTGTTTTTGGTGTTAATGCAAGTTGGTAAATTTTGAGAACATACCGTCATACAAGATGACGTAATTATCTTAGGATTAACACATATGTGAGAAAATAAGATGCAGTATTAAGCCATCGCTTTTAAAGTTGATAATGTTGCTTGTTAGAAAACATCATCATGGATGATCGTCAAGTACTAATCTATAAAATAAGCCTGTTATATACGGCGTAGGAACTAAACTACTTGTTCATTTAAATCAAAGTAGACCTGTGGTGTGTGCTTCTGATGTCGATAGATATAAGTAGTAAGTATCACCAATCGAAAGTGAAATGCCTGGCGGCAGAAGGTTAAGAAGATAGAAAAGAACGAGAACAGAGAACGGTTGGTGTGGAAATGAAAGAACATTGACGTGTGAGACAATTGTTTGACATTTTTCAAATGAAGTATTTACTGTACGGTTCCCAAATTTATTAAGATATTCTGTAATTTTGCATTAAAATACATTTGGTTGTCACAGCCTATGTTCTCGTTCACTACAGATCGAGAAGATATGTTGTTGTTAATCAACAGTTTCTGAGATTCTACAACTTAATCCAAAACGTGCTACAATTGGTTATTTGACTTTTACTAATGAATACTCCAATTACCACTGGTGTCGAGTGGTTCTTGGAATTTTTTCAGACATTTCCAAGTGAGTTTTAATATACTAAACTGAATATTTCACTTTACTTGTTCAACAGACTTGATGTTTTATTCAGTATCCAAACGTACAATGCACGAAATTCATAAACAGCTGTTAAGCGAAACATCAGATTGACTATAAAATAATAGAAATAAAAGTGAATGAGGACTATGAATCTGTTTATCAGCTATACTTTAGCGATACTGTTCGTTAGTTTGTTCGTCTCTAAAATACCTTATTTAATTTCAATGGAAAAGTCTAACTTTTGCCTTTATCATTTCTGATTGTTCCATTTCAGACCACATCTTCATAGACCTGATAATACTTTCTCTGTGCACCAAGGTGTTCTTACTCCATCTTTATCATTCATTTTACTTCATCCATTTGGTTCAGTTCATCATTTAGCTAAAATAGCTGGAAAATATTATCAACAATGGTTAAATAAACCAAATCAATTAGCTGGACCAGATGGTATTAACATTACACTTATTGACTTTTTTGCAACCACTTACCCAACATACATACGTGATGTTGTCTCAATAAACTATAAAACTTGGCCAAACGATAAAATATCTGACTAACGTTTTATTTTAATCGTCAATGCCTTATTACTTTTTGATTTTTAATTTTATTTATTCCTACTTTCAAATTCCCTGAGTTGACCGTTATTTTTTATAACTTCCATGATTTTAATTTTGATAATTTTTTATTTAGTGGACATATAGATTGAAAAAATATTTTGCTATTCATGATTACTTCTTTCTTTTTTTTGTAATATTTAAAGAAAAAGAATAGAAAAGCTAAAGAAGAGCTGTTTTCTTAGTTAACATACAAATTATGTCGTTTTTCAGAGATGCTTCCCTTCAGTATTCTTATTAAACTTCATCATATAAGTACTAGAAGATGCTAATCGTTTCCCGTCTTATTTTTGAGTGAATCAACTAATTTAGTTCAAGTATACAAATGTGATATATCTCATTTAGACCGAAATGATACTAAGTTTTTGTTTTATGAATACATTTATTAAGAGAACTAAAAAAGTTTAACACATGCTTTGGATTTGTCAAATGTCAGATAACACTTCAAGATTACTACATTGATCAATAACAATTTACGTCAGCCTCAAAAGTGGGCTGATAGCAAAAGACAATTTGACTTAATTGTAATGATGAAGATGATGATTGAAATTTTAAGTAGTACAGTGCTTAGTAGTCGAACATTAACGTGTCACAAATACTGTATTTGAAATGTTTGTTGGTATCCGTGATATATTACATATTATTGGAAAAAGGCATCAGTGATATAGGAGCATTCAGTTTTTTCTATTCTATAAAAACTGAACACCATATATACAAAACTATAAACCATCCTATTTCACTTATTATTCAACTTATAATTTTCTGTCATTATGCTGTTAGTGGGTAATATCGACCTGTCTGGTTGCATTAAAACTAAAAATTATCATGATAAGCAAAGGTGGATAGTGGCTAGCAGTGGAATCCAGGACGCGCGTTTCGTCCTATTTGGGACTCGTCAGCTGGATGTACCTGCATCTCAGAGTTGATGTTCACTCTGGGACTCGAACCCAGTACGTTTCGCTTCAAACGCCATCGCGTTATCCACTCGGCCACTGAGTTCTGACAGCCACTTGCTTGTGCGATGGGGTGAAGTTTAAATTCACTTAGTAATGTTTGTTTGAATCTTCCCATTGATGTTTAGGACTGCATTATAATGCTTGTGAATTAAGGCTATATCGAGGCAATACACACAGTATACACATATGCTAATAAGAGACTGATCAATTGCAGTCCTAAATATAAACGGGAAGATTCAAACAAACAATACTAAGTAAATTCAAACTCCACCCCCATCGCACAAGCAAGTGGCTATCAAGACTCAGTGGCCGAGTGGATAACGCGATGGCGTTTGAAGCGAAACGTACTGGGTTCGAGTCCCAGAGTGAACATCAACTCTGAGATGCAGGTACATCCAGCTAATACTAAGTGAATTTAAAAATTGTCATGTTCAGAGTATCTCCTTTTTCAGGAGATTTGGAATAGATTGGTGTGTTAGTTTAATTTAACAGTGTAACATGTAGCTTTTATAATTTGTTTAAGCATACCGCGTTATTATTAAATTGGAAAGTACAAATTGTTTCCTTGACATGATATTTCAACTTAATTGAACATAATAAATTATTGATACACCTGATTCTCAATAGTATGTTGTGTACACAACATGTTAGACCCTACCTGTGAAGCTTTTTCTCGTGACGTTGAAATACTACAGTATAGTGAAAGTACTTATTATTGACTTTTCCACTGATTACCTTCATATTAATTCTACACCATTTGTTTTAGTAGTAGTGTTAATATGCTATGATATGTCTGTCCCACAATTCTGATGGTCTATAAATTGATTGAAACTACAATAAAACCTAATTTCAAGGACTTATTATCATTTAATTGAAATCAAAATTATAAAAAATTTCCTTATTGAACAAATTGAAAATCAGTAGGTATTGAAAACCCTTGTTTAATTAATTGGTTTCTGCACTGGGCCACCTTTTTATCCAACTGTTGTTTTGACCATGGTAACTCTTCATAGCCTGTGAAAGACGACCCAATAAAACATAGTTTTCCCTGAATAATTATTAAACAGTCACCCGGTTTTGGTCGTCCATTATACCTTTTTAGTAATAATGGGCATTCCTGAGAGTTGTTTACATTATTATTTAAATTTTGCGCTATATCATAAATAAAGAATCGATAGTCTGCCATTCTCGTGGATATTGATGCACATGCTCCAGTACCTGCAATTTTGTATTTATCGTATAATCTTTCTGAGAAATGTTCAGTTGCAGTCATAATATGAATCTTATCGTCCACAGTACGACTACATGTTGGTAATGTGTTTTGTTGTTTTGTGTATAACTGGCAAAGAAGATCACATGTACCAATATGAATCCCATCTGGCAACCTAAATATAAATAAATCATTATAATTACACATACTAATATTTGTAACAGCATAACGATTAATAGAAAAGTATAAATCTGAATGTAATAGCTCTTTTCCTTTATTTTGTTATGGTTTATCAAAGCTAAATTGCAAAAATAGGCAATGTTTTATTACACTTGGAATTAAAATAAACTCTAACTTCTCTTAAAAGTTGTTGACTCTTGTATTTAAATAATACCAGTAATCGATTTTGTATTAGAATTCCAAATCAATTATTTTCATTTTGTCTATTTGTTATATCCCGTGGAGATTTATGAATGGTAACTGATATGCTTGAACTAAGTCGATTTCGCGGTAACGAACGAAAGACCAATGACACGATAAGCTAATCTAATCTGTTGTCCCAGGCCACGCTAACTAGATGAAGAAGTCCAAGGCAAAGTAGGGGAATATATATTCCGTAATCAGCCGAGTACAAGCGAGTCATAAGGGGAAAAACTCAAGCGTATATATACAGCAACAAATTGTCCTTGGGCATCATTATAAAATAGCACACTCAAAGAAGCAGTGGACCAATAGCGTTTAAGATAGTTTACAAGTGGGAAATATGACGTGAAGGTAAAAAGAGCGCTTTTGGCGCGAAAACAGCTAAATTCAAATTTTCAAAATAAAATTACAAAATTAAGCCATTTATCAAGTAAGTTCTGGGGATTTGACATCCCCAGCAGTAACTTTGAGGACTATTTATGGACCAATATGATATGTATATTTCCTATTGTATAATTGTAAAGTAAATAAACTATTCGTGTTCCTTTATTTTGACCTATGAACTAATATTATACGATTTACTATTCTTGGGTTATCCCTAGTACATTAATTACTGTTCCCCCTATTCATGGCCACACTTGGTCAACTCTGTACATAAATGAACCTTTGGAGTAAACTACTTCTCGTATATTTTGCGCCTTTTCCCTCGTGTACAAGTCGCTGTGTAGTTCTAGCTTGGGGGTTTCGAGACTAGCTTAGGGTCCGGATATGGCGTTCAATCAGCAAGACAAATCACTATTATTATAAGAAACTAAATATTTCACAGAACAGAAAGAAATATGTACTATCGATACACCAGAAAAGGAAGCAATGAGTGTTAAAAAGTGTTTAATTAATAACGGATAACCACTGAACTTTATTTAGAGATATGGAAAACGTGAAGATAAAAAACCAAAGAAACTACGGCAAATAAAAAACCTATTTTTATTCAACTTAAATTCAAAGGTGATGATGTCGTAGAATCAGTCAGTATATGATTAAAAACTGCATTGAAAAGAATTTATCCTGCAGTTAAACTGATTGTCCTGTTCAAAACAACATGTTCTTTAACACAATCGAAGGTCGATAGGTATACCTTTCATGTTACTATTAACTGTGTATACAAATTTACATGTATCTGCCTGAGCAGTTACATTAGTAGAACAGAAAGGGGAACCTACGTCCGATTCAAAGAACATATTCCCAAAAGTTTAATGTCGAATGGATTAAAAGCATTCAGCGGTGCCATCGCAAGACATCTTGACACAGAAAATGAACTCGAAACACTGAAGTCTTTCAAGGTGATGAACAAACAATCAAACTACAACCTCTTGAAATTTACCGAAGTGATGGCGATCAAACGTCTAAAACCAGATGTATCCAAAAAGAGGCAGTAATAAATCTTTCTTTACCCTGATAACATTAAACCCTTCTTTTACTCATTACGTCATTCATTAATTCAAGTCTTTTTGAAGTTTAAATTACATGATTGTCGTTTTTCTTCAATTCATAGCTGACTGATTTCAATTCATAACTTTCTTTATTACCATTATTCTGTCTTCAGTTTCTCCATTACACAATTGTCTAATGTTTGTTAACTCCATGAGTTCTAATCACTATTTCAATGTTCTGAAACTTCTCCTCCCAAACTTTATCCAAAACATAATTTTTTATAACCTTATTAACTTTATTGAAATCTCCGCTATATCATGATACACATATTCATCTTTAATCACCATCTTATGTATAAGTATGCCAATATCTGTAATAACTTTGATTTTAAAATATTATGAGTTGTAAACGAAATAAAATGGATTTATAATATTCTGCACCAATCTTCATTGTTGCTCTCTTTAAGTTAAGAAAGGAAAACATGTGTATGAAGTAAATTTTATTGTTCTGTGTTTATAGAATTCACATGGATGCTTTTAAATAAACAAGAGTCTAAAAATTTGATAAAACTATTGTTCAGAAATACTACAATGGGTAGAATTGAATAGACATTAGGTGTTTTGTAATAATGATTATATACTCTTACGTCTGCCAATTATCCATCAATTTGTAAGTAGTTCATAGTTCTACTAGTCAGGTTGAATATTTTACACAAAAATTTTTTATGGTCAGCGTTTTTTGGCGAGTTAGTTTTCTACAGGGCGGGGTCGCTAACCCCATGCCCAACCCTCCTTTTTTACCCGGGCTTGGAACCGGCAGTAACTCTAGAAGAGCTACAAGCGGAGTTTTACACGAAAATAGTACTATAAATTTCTCGTAAAATATTCATCTTCAATCAATCGAATAGTAATTCTCTCTGATTTAGCTTTTAGGTATTGGTTCAATCATTTTGGCTACCTTAGTAATCTCAATATTTCATTAAATCAGATTGCTGTAACTAGCAACATGCCTACACCATTTATCCTTACCTTTAGACTGATGAATTATCCTAACCTCAGTTATTTTATTATTCTTGTATGTGATCTTGAACATGTACGTTTGATGGTACGATGTGTCTATATGCTTGCTTGTATTTTTCGTAAGTGTAAATGTTAGGTCACGTTTTAGTTAAGTTGGATTGACGCATCGGTCCTCTCCATCTATTATCTCAATGTGTGCCTGAGCAAACGAATGACTGAAATAAATTCGTGTTTGGCTTTTCATTACCGCTGTCGCCCAAACGGCATTATTGTAAGTAGAGTATACGAGAGTAAACGAGTAATTAATGTTCATGGCTCATTCGTTCATTATGGAGTCAGAGCACGGGCTGGATAATAATCATACAATTTAAGGCTAACTCAGTCTAATAAATTTTCATTGATTTTTAAAAATATATAACGTAAGTACCGGGTACAAATTAAGTCAGGAATTCATTAAAGTACTTTTTTACGAAAATATGTCTTACCTGGAATCGTAAACGATAATCACTGCAGCCTGATATGATTGCATCAATTTATTCAAGAATATATCAAATTCTAAGTCAGTGATAGCCGGTGGTGTATGACGACTGCATCGACAGCCTTTATTTGATAACGTACTCAAAGTCGACAAAAGCTGATTGTCGAATTTCGATGGATTAATTAAAATGTCTATAAAAGCTTTTTCTAATGATTCATTTTCATCATGGTTTAGTTCAACACTGTGTTGTAATGTAGTCTCATCTAATTGTCTAGGTTTGTTTAAATGTTTAAAATATTTGTGGTGTTTTATTTCATTCAACCATGATCGAAGTAATATTGGACATGCAACTGGAAAAATATCTGCTGCATTAACAATTGAATAATGTTTCCCCATAATCATTTTTTGATTATTTTCAGTACTTAAGGACCTCGTCAAGTTTTCATTCATAAGTATTGCTTCAGAAGATTTGTCATTTCCTATGATCAGTGGTCTATAAATGAATTGTATACATCGTCATTATTTTCTTTAAGTGCGAAAAATCACATAATAACCATGTAATTTGTTCAAAAATGCCGTAACCATGATTTCGGTGTAAAATATTAATTTACAGCTTTATTTCATCTACTCCGCTTTTAACTGTCAGATATTACCTCAAGTGCTCACCTAATAAATATGACTTATTGTCGTCCAGAAAACCTACACTTATTTATTTATTCAGCTTTAATACTTTATAACAGAATTCAAGAAATTCTACGAAAAAGAATCAACTGTCAAGATACTTCTTATCACGATGACCATTCATGCACATTCATGCATAACTCTATGAAACTTGCCCGATTATGGCTAATTATGATAGTCTAGTGGTAAATTCATTTAGTGTAAGTTATAATTATCCGGTTGCCAAAAATCTGAGGAGATAAGTCAGGGTTCAGACCTGCAAGTCATGAATCAAAGGGGCCTTAACTACCAGATAAACACTTAACTGTGAAAGAATTTGGTTGTTTGCAACAACAGTGTAGTAGTTTTGTACTACTGAAAAGTAAAATTCGACAATGTATATCTATGTGCATTTACTATGGTTACCATTGCTAAGGTTAGTAGGACAAGATGTCAGTCATGTGTGGTGAAATTCATATACCCTACTTCTACATGAAGTTTGTGCTGATATTGTTCAGAAAAACAATGAAAGCTTCATTATCAAACCATCCAGCACAGAGAATGAAATCCCACAAAATTCATTTTGAGCTGCAAATCTGCACAACACTTTAGCTCATCTTAACAACACTGTTCTTTCGTGTGTATATTTTGCTAACGTGTAACCTCAAACAATTGTTTTGACTAATTCAAGTATACACCATTTGATTTACAGTTAGCTCTGAAATGCTAGGAAGGTTCAGTTCAATTGATATCGACCGATTAATCCTAACGTTTTGGTAGTGATAAAGTAATCAAGATGGAAGAAGTGTTTAGAAAGCATAAATAGGATCCCAAGCGTTAGCTATTTCTTCTAATTAGTGACCAGCGTAACGATTAGTTTACTAACTGGTAAAATGCAATTGTCGCCGTCTTTCAACAATGAACACTGCCATCTATTCTTTTTATGGTTTAAATGTATAAGTGAAATGAATAAAATGCTTAAAAAGTATTTACAGCACAGAAAATCAGTCAATTATGTAACAAATTACCACTGATCACTTTTCTACTTACAAACATATCATTTAAGCCCAAGTTTGTTTCAGTGACACTTACGCCTTATTCTTGTCGTTTGTAAAGAATGTATCCGGATATTTCTTTTTAAAAGATGTTTTGTTAATATTTCTTTCTGAAGTGGATTTCGATAATCTCATCGATTTTTGTTCGAATGAGTTACAAATAAGTTTATCAAAGTGAACCAATGAATTATAATCACTTGCTCGGTTAGCAGTTGATACACTTGTAAATGTTCCATATCCTTTTGTCATATAGTCAAGACTCTGGAGAACATATTTTACAACAATAAACAATTTTTATGAGATTATCAAATTTTTTGAACTTTAAACATCTAAGTTTAAGAATCACCTATAGATGTTTGTTTTCATCGCGAGCTTACTTTAGTTGAAGAACACTTGAAGACTCAAGTACATTGATAAGTTGTTTCTTTTTAGTTTAGGACTTCGCAATAGTGAGAGTGCCTAGTTGCTTTGCGGATCAAACCTAGGAACTTTAAACGTCGTGGTGAAAATCGCGACCACATACCTCTGAAGTGACAAATAATGGTCAACATTTATAGCTTCATTGGTTTCATGATACAGTGTAACCATTTCTGATATAGATGAACTATTTCAGACATGGTTTTACACTAAAAATCCTTGAAGCTAGTCACCAGTTAGAACCTGGTCATCATTAAAGTAAGGGATTCCTGAAGATTATCCGATTTCCAGTCAGTTTTCATCACGAACTAAAATTAGTTGAGGACGGCAATACTGGCTAATCATTCCTTATTCTCAAGTTATCTGGGGTAAATACGCTAGTTCTTTTGGACCAATCCAATGAAAAATTTGTGTTGTCTAGTCTTGAAAGCAGAATACATTTTGTCAATCGACTTTCTGATTTGGTCAATTACCTGGGTGAGTCAACACATTTTATGAAGTAAGTTTAGGGATTGAATGTAACTAGTGCAAGGTTGTGTAAAATGAGTTTACTTTACGTGTCTCCTAGTTATGTTATCTGGTCTACTTTTATTACAATATAATATGCAATGAACATTCGCATACATTTTAATTCTTTTTAAATAAATTTCTACTGAATATCGTTCAATACTAAAAGGTATTTGGTGTATCCATCTGTCCTAATACCTCATTATAAACAAACATTCTGTTTAAACTTGAAAATATCAGACTACTGAATTAATTAGCGGAATTTTTATAACGAAGTTATCAAATATAAATCAAGCTACTACCATGAAATCCACTTTGCTTCAATACAAGAAATATAATGAGTCGTCAAATTAGTAATATGTTTTTCACAAACATACTCTGTATCGAAGTAACTGATGTGCACTTCGTGGTGATGGAATACGTTGTCTCTGAAGACCTAGGCAGTGACGCATTATTTCCAGCCATTGGTTACAAAGAAAGCTGTAAAGAGACAGAAGGATTAAACTGGTAAATTCATAGTAATTAAGTATTAAGATACATTACTTCTATAAAATTGTTATCATTCTTAACTTCTTAGTTTGTAGAATATAGAAATACATTGATGACATAATTAGTTTGAGCTAGTTTGAACAAGCACATATTGTGAACTAAACTATTTAAAGTATACTCTTAGTAAACTCTTGGCATTATTTAACATTTTTTGCCTAATTTTTGTTAGTAATATTTGCATATCAGCAAAAGTACCTTGTAACTATTCAACTTTATTAACAGGATACTTGATAGAAAGCCATTAACACATTATAGCAATATATAGATATAGTTGTCAAATGATTAAAGGAATAACAAATTTTTGAGTTTACACGAAAAATACATAAACACATGTGTATGCATACATTTATTCGTGTATTCAGAATGATACTAAACAAAGATACCTTAATCAATATCTAGATACCCTGGCAAATCTTAAAATGATTTTTAGTTACACTTTGGTTCCGGCCAGACAAATAATATAAATTGTACTAGCCATTTTTACTCATAATATTAAAGTCCTACAATTGAAACACAGTGTTAGTTTGGTCGTCAGAGAGTATGATTAGTAATGAATTAAATGACATTGTTGTCCTGAATAACTATGAAAAGTTAGTTATTAAATCATTCACTTCAGAGATCATAACATCACAAAAGAAAGCCTATGAAAACTTATAATGAAATGGATTATAACTGATAGTGCAACATCTGACACGACCTGATATTTTATGATTTATTAACTCCTCATTATAAAAAGTAACCTCTCTCAGTATCTAATTACCATTGAATCTAATTAAGTCACCAGATCTTTATCCCTTAGGCTTGAGTGAGAATAACTACTTTTCTTGATTTTAAACAAATTGGTAATAACACTATTTGTTCTCATTTTTGAGGATATATGTGTAAAGATATTCCAAACCATGAAACAAAACAAGAACACATTACATTCTGTAAATTTTTAGAATACTGAATTTAAAAAAAGTAAGTGAGTACAGTTAATAGACTAACCTTATTTGTTTCATTGATTCAGTGAGATGCTTTGAAAGGGATTGTAAATCATCATTTGGTGGAATATTTTTAAATAACTTTTGCAAACTCTCCTAACAAACAAAGTATGGTAATTAATATGATTATGTATATTTACAGTTTGTTTAAATTTTATTAAAAGCTTAGATACTCATTTATAATAACTTTTTCTTTAATAACCTCATTGGTGCAATTTTAATGATAGGATTAAGCCCAAATGTTGTTTGTATTAATTCTAAGTCTAAATCAAACATTCGTCTACCATACATGAAAACTGTGAAGCTGCAGAAGTTATTTTATCTAGTTTTAAGTGGTCACTGATCACATTTTTGATTTGACCACTTAGTCATGTTGTGGTATGGGTTACTTATATCCACATAAGTAGTATATGGTGATGGTCAGGCATAGAATGTATTTCAGTAGAAGATCGATAAAAAAAAGAACAGGAACAAAGCGCAATCGGTATGGAAATGCATGAACAATGAAATCAGAGAAGACGGACTGATATTTGCAGAAGGGACAGTCAAGATCGAGACAATTGATTGTTAGTTTGCAAATTCATTGTTTATTGTATGGTTATCAGGTTTTAGTGAGACAATCTGTAATTTGTGCTTAAATACATTTGATTGTCCCTACTCGTGTTCTGTTCACTACAATGTAACTCTTCATTACGATGCACTGTAATTGTGTTTCGATAATTACAGGTAACCAAAATATGACTGTGCATCTTGGTATTGTATTCGTTTCTTGAGTATTATGGTCCCTGAAACTATCAAACACTTACTTAATATGCACTTATTTTCAATAAACGCTTTACACCTGTAAGAAAACCATTATTAATAGTCAACAAATGATTGTATCACTATTACAACTACGTAAACTGCTAATATTTTTGGATGAATAGTTTATTGGCTTCATATTCTATCCATAGAGTATTGACAAAATCAGGTCATTTGTGAAATACTTTTTACATGTGCTCCATATTGAATAAATTTTTCTAAATCCTTGATTCGTCTAGTTTTCTATATCACAATTGAATACTTTCTCCAGAATATGAGAATAAATCATCCATATTTTTTAATTGTATATTCATTGTTTAAATAAATGTTAAATTCTTTGAATTTTGTACACTAATGAAAGAAAGTAGAGTTAGTATCCAATACTAATTAATAGTAATGAATAAGATATTATCACACACCTTAACTAAGTGTAAAAGACCGTGAACTTATTTATTTAGGTACTATCATAAAAAGCTTATTCTGGGAATTAAAGCAGACTATGATCGACTTATAGAGAACTGATGATAAATAAATCTGTAGCACGACTGAGTGAATGAACCTCAAGACAGATTTTACATCTCTATAAAAGAAACTACTATAGTTATAATTATCAGCATCAAGATTTGAATTGATAAAGTCGAATAAATCGATTTGGTGGTCGTTGAAAATAACTTGTACAGCTACTTCTGATCTGATTAGTAGATTCGACAGTTCCACAGGATTATTTCGGGGTCTTTTCTGTGGTTTAAATGTTCTTTAAGATTGGGATTTTATAAATATTTTATTTCTGTAAAAGGATTTATCTACAGCTGGCTTACGTTTACTATATAAAAAGTAATAAATATTCATATTTATACCTGGACTCAGTAACTAAGTGGATGATATGTTAGCGTTTGGAGTGAACAGTACTGGGTTCGAGTCACAGAGTAGATATGAACTCTAGGGTGCAAGTACATCTAGATTATAAGCTCCAAATATTAAGGAACGGGCATCTTGGACTTCAATAATAACTATCATTCATCTCTGCTTAGAAACATTAGAATTATGATTACAGCTCAACTAACTAATAACTATGTAGTAAATGTTTATTTGGGTTACAGACATTTCATTTAGTGAAATATGTTCACTTTAATTAGATCAGTGAGTCAATGGACTATGTTCGCCTCTTTAAAATGTAAATCAATCAAAATGCCTAGGTGATAATGCAATAGAATTGACTGTTTAAAAACAATTCAAGGCACTAATTCTGCATTTTAACAGCTGTTATCCATTAGCATTTATAGTATAATTAATCATGCTTTACTAGAAAAAGAAAATCTTCCGTAAAACTCTTACATTCCTTTTCTATTTTAGTTAAGGCTTAGAAATCCAAGTTAGTGGCTAATGTTTTTTTTTAATTTCATCAATTTCTTTTTAAATTCAATGTTTTCTATTTAATAACTCCGATCGACTGACGATATGTTCGTACTATCAACTAATTCAGTCGGTGGTTTCCTAACGATTCTAAGGTTGGGCTGTGCGGGTTAAGTGGGGTCGTTTTGTGCCAAATATGGATACTAAAAATTCAGGGTATATACACGATATTAGGATTATAATAGCTTGATAACAAGTTATGAAATAAAAAACATTGAATTTAAAAAGAAATTGCCGAATAATGTCAATCTATTTGAGAAACCTTAAAGTAGCTTTATAGGTTATATGTAAGCATTGATGCGACACTTCAAACAAATGAAAAATATCCTCCAAGTGCACCTTAATTTCAAGCTAATTAATTCCAATCAAAAATCAAAACTATGTCTATATTTTGAATTGCTCTTTGAACTAATAACTTCATGGGTTAATGTTCATTTTATTTACTAAAAATAACGCCTTATTTATACTTATTTTCTTGGATCCATGCTATGACCATACAGCATCATATGATAACGGCTAACACAAAAGTTGATCAATATTGGTGCTTACATGATTAGTTATATATGTGCAATAAAAATCAATAAACAGATAAATAATTGTGGCTAATAGATATATTTCGGCTATATGTTATTGAGACATTCAGTATTGTGGTTAATTATATGTTGATGCTTTATGACTACTAGTTGGACTGAAAACTAAATCTATGTCCTGATATAACTGAATGGTTTTCAGTAAATTATATTCCGTATCAAGAAGCTTTTATTTATGCGAAAATTGTTATATACGTAGAATCGGTATAAATTTCCTAATTCTATAAAAAATCGATTATCATCGATAGTTTAAAGCACACTGTGTAGAGATTTATGCTGTATTAAACTAAATATTACCTAATCGCTTTAACATAAACATTTATGCTTGTTTTATAGTTTAAAAGTAATATTTCACATCGTGATTTATTGAGAAATCTGTGTATCTGATCTGTACCTTGGCTTTCTGTGTTCATGTTCGATTGTTATTAACTGTTGTATTCCCATTTTTCCTTTCATGAATCTTATCCAGGGTTTCCATAGAGATCCATTCTTTATGATGATGTTTCTTGCGTCCCAGTACTTCCTGGCATGATGAAATCAGTGCTTCTTTAATTTTTTCATATTGTCCTCCATAGAAGTTTTTTATTTCAGTAGATCTTGTAATGCTTGGAACTTGTTGTTGAGAGTTATCTTGAATTGGTTGAGTTTGTCAATATATCGAAGGAATGGGGCACTGAATCTTTGGAATACTGTTTGTCCAGTTGTTCAATTCTTCTTTAGCCTCAGTTTTACCTTGGCACCCACTAGGTGGTGATCTGAAGCTATGACAGCTCCTCTTCTGGTTCTCACATCTTCCACTGACCTAACTTTTTCACTGGTGCACGTATGATCGATCTGGCTCTCCGTGGTGCAGTCCAGTGAGCCACACTTGGTCTTGTATATGCGTTCGTGTGGAAATGTTGTGCTGCCTATGAACAATTTGTTGAATGCACATAAATTTGTAGATCTCTTTACATTCTTGCTCCTTTCTCCCAGTCAATCCATGTCGTCCCATGATATCTTCATATCAAGTGTTGTCCATTCCAAATTTGGCTTTTAGGTCTCCTATAATGATGATAGTCGCGTCTTTTTCTGAGCACCTCTCTACGATCGATTGCAGCCTCTCATAAAACTAGTCCTTATCGTCTTCATTACAATCACCTGTGGGTGCATGACACTGGGTAACATTCATTGCGATTCCCTCCTTCTTTGTTTCGAAGAATGCTTTGATGATTCTAGACCCATGAGATTCCCATCCTATAAGTGTTTTGATGACCAAAGTACAACATCACCTCTACCAAAGCTAACGTTTTCTTTTCAGTTTGGATCCCCTGGGTCTCACTTATTACAAGCACTACCAAGTTGTGTCTTCTCATTTCCGCAGCCCAACCGTCTTCGTTTATCCGGGCTTCGGACCGGTATTAACCCTAGTAGAGCCACAGGCGGAGAGATTTACTCCCACTTATTTCAATAAGGTAATCAGAAGTGCGACCTACCGATTAGTTTGTGCTGTGGTTAACTAGTTTGAATAGATAAAGTAAATTAATCATTTACAGTATAACAAACAGTGTTCAAGTGTATATTATTTCATATCGATCAAACCACTTTTGTAAGAGTGGTTAATAAGAAGTTTGTAAATATTGCTCACACTGAGATTGATTTATATCGTGCAATGATATCGGTTGGATAACCTTGGAGAACTGAAGTGTACCTTAAAACCACTGTGTTAGAATCCACTGGTCTAGTTAAAAAGGATATTAATTTAGTTTAAATTTCTCTTAAAAGGTGTATATTCAATTATATTTTTTATTTGTTACTAAGTAGCTACTTACTTCTTTCCGTTTTCTGCTCATTAACAGTTGTTTGTTTTGATTTGTATTATCGACGACTGAACTCAAAAATGGTAATTTAGATAAAACAAACTGCTATTAGAAAATAGTGATGAATTAAAAATAGATAAAAAGAAAAAAACGGGATAAATTTATGTTCACTTGAAAAACAGCAAAATATAAATGCAGTGTATATAATATGATATAAACTTCATCACCAGCTGTAAGTCATATACAACATGGAACCTGGCACAATACACTAGTGGAGCTCTATAAAATTCTGGAGACTAATCGTAGAGTTGTACAGTATTAACAATGTCAGTAATAATAGTAGAAGAAAAGCTTAGGCATAGAAAGAACAAAACGTATAAAAAGATTTCGCGACTCAGGGTCTAAGGTAAGAATAAGGGTGAATGAACCCACACCGCTGTTAATGGCGTGTATGTATCATCAAATATTTCAACTAAATTATCACTATTAGCTATCGTATTATAAATTCTACTACAAGTTTCAATATATTATGATAACCCATTTATTTTTCTAGTAAGTACATACTTTCAAAATATATCAGTAGTCTCCATAGACTACATAAACATTTCAGGAGTTACTCCATATAAAAATTCGCTAGTGACTGACGAGTCGCCATTCTGAATAGTAATAATGGGTAATTGCTAAACTTAAAAAATTGATAAAATAAACAATTTTGTGCAGTTTCCCTATTAAGGAACAATTTTTTTGACTAAAGTGACGCCGATAACTTATAGGAGACTAGATTTCGCCGCTGAATTGGTAAGACGCTGAGCCAATCACTTGGAGTATGCTAGCTTTAGCTCTGTTTTCGTTGATGCTTTCTTTGATCGAAAGTCATCTTTCTTTCACAAAATTATTTTCGTTATTTATTGATCACTCTTTTACACAATATTGTTTGTTTTTATATATTGCGGACTTACTATCTACAACTAGCAAGTAGTGTAGAGAACTAAACGTATCTTCATTTGTTCTGGTAACACTGATCTGGTTAAGAATAATTATCCACCATAAATAATCATCCAAATACATTTCATCTTAGTAATTTTTACAACCTTCGAAAAACCTACACTTCCCATAGTCCTTAGTACTAACTTAATTTCAGTGGAAAACAAATTTAAGCAATGATACAATACATTGACATGTTAGTGTTTTCTGGAGTGAAAATCTAGCTCAGAGCTTTATTTCTGTCCCCATTTTCACCAATTCAGAAGACACTGAATATGTATCCAATCCATAATATCTGTTGAAACATCCTCATTAGAAGAAAAGCACCATTTTGTATCTTTCATCTAGTTACTTATTTTTCGTTATCAAAGATCACCGATAATTAGACTTATGTTTCTATCATTCATTTTAGAACTTCATAAAGAACCTACATAGATGAATTTCATTCGAGTTTTAAAGGTGAAATGCCATCTGTTTATGAAGTTTTCAGTTTGCACTGTATATCATTCAATTACATTACATAATTCTAAGTGATACCGAACCACTCACGTCTCTAGCAAAAAAATATGTTATTTGTATGAGTCAAATTTACAGAATGAGTCAATACAAGCATAAATATATTAAGTCAAAACTTCATATTAAGACTTCATGTTACAGGAGTTGGAATTGTTGTTTTGATTTTTTTGGAGTTTCGTTGTTCAATCCCTGACGAATAATCAGAATATTTTGTATGTTCTCAATTCTACTTCGAATGTTCAACCATTTTTCTAGTTGTTACTTTCTCATGGTTACAGTATAAAATGCTTAACAGTATAATTAATTTTATGTATCATGGTTATCGTTTTTATAAAGTAAGGATTGATAATAAGCGTGTATTTGGCCCATTACCAAGTAGAAAAGAATGAATAGGGGGTCAGATCATTTATTCGTTACATGAGGTGGCTATCAGTAGCAGCTTAGCAACGTTGGGTCAAGTAATGTAATGACTTACTTGTTGTCAGATGTTCAGTAATTGGGTAGATATCTGACAGTACAGCACGATATTTTAGGATAATTTGCGAAGTAGCACGATCGATATTCATTGAAAGTAATTGATGATGATCGTATAACACTATTACCCAAATTGAGTAGGAAATCTTGTCCAATAACGGAGTGATAACCCAGCCATTATGAAACGTATAACCTTTCAGTTGTATCTCGTCTAGGATAGTCGGTTTGCGGAACTGGAGACTGATAAATTAAATTGCAATAGCTTCTAAGTCCTCTAATTGATATCACATATTTTGGATTTGTTTAACATCATATGAACTCAATAATTAAAGAGCTAGGAGGTAGCATACACTCATTTCAACTAACAATAATATCGACAGTGACAAAAACTACAACTTAGTTTTGCTTTAAATCAAAAAATACTAGTCCCGAAAATTTTTGTTCCATACATACAAACTCATAAAAAGATCATTTACCTGTTTGAGTTGTTTTGATTTATCCTCGAAATTCATTGGGTGATCATATGTATCACATTCACCACTATCGTTTGAGTAGAGGTTTTGAAAACAGTCAATAGTAAGTATCACATCCTCTTCTGTCTTAAATATTATTGTCAAATCATGAGAGTTTGTACGAACTAATCTAATGTAACGGTTTAAATTTATATCCAATGTAACTGGATATCTTATTGTTGGGTCATGTAGACTTTTTTCTGTGAAAGATGGGAATTCATATTCTAATTCTCCATTAGAATTTTTAAACACATAACAATATTCTTTTGTAAAGATAGCGTGAATGTTAGCTGGTTGAAGGTTATTTATGTGGTCAGTGCTATTAAATATTGTAGTATTATTACTATTAATATTATGAGGATAATATACAACACCATCTCCAGATGGTGTAAAATGTGCAATCAATGGACCTATATTAAATTTTTTATCATCAACATCTTCATTTTGTAAATTGTCATCGACTTTAGTTTGTTCAAGATAAAATTCCGAAAAATTACTGCCACTGTTCATACTACAACTACTAGATATATTTTCTCTAACAGAATCTAGTTTTCTAGCAGTGTTTCTAGACTTCTGGATTAATTCGGTACTGAAACTATTATCTTTTTTATTGTTTCTCGATATTTCATTATCTGTTGTTGATGATGATTTAGAAAAGTGTGAATTATATATGTTATCAGTTTTACCAATGTCCGTATCCACTTCTGACTTATACGATAACACTCGAGGAATACCAAAAATCGATAAATAAAATCCTGTTCGGTGTTGAACATTCTGTGTTCCTAACATTGGTATACCACTACTACTATTGATTGTAGTAGAAGTAGTAGTGATAGTAACGTTTGTGGTAGATTTTTGTAAAGGTATACATGGACTTTGAAGAAATTGTTTAGGTTTATTTGCTTTATTTACTTTCCCTTTATTTACTGATGATGAATCAGAATTATCAAGATTTTCACATGGTTTGTGATAAATTAAGGGACTTGATGACCATATAATAGCTGGTGAACCACAAGGATACCTACATAATTGTACAAATAACAAGTAGAAAGAAATTTACGAAATATTCATTGACACGATCAAGCAAACAAATATAGCGGCAGTATGGTTTAGTTTATTTGTGCATCATGGTAAATATTCAAAATTTGTTCCTTGTTAAATAAAGTTTCCATCAATAATAACTACTCAGTAGTGAAGCAGTCAACCCTCAGGTTTGATAAGCAGCTAATTAATGCACCAAAAAATCAGGCATATGAAACCATCAAAACTTCTATACAAATATTTATAGGCATCAATTGTTGAATTGTGCAAAAGCACAAAGAAAGAAGAATATCAAACCGATTAAAAGTTGTTGTGATAACCAACAACCATAATGAAATAAATGTACCTAAGCAGAAATTTATAGGAATTCAAGTAAAAGATCAATTTTTGCCACTGGGATAGATATTTTTCTATCAAATGCACAATGGTATACGTATTTTAAGTATTCAAGTTGTTATTGAGCCAGTCTTTATACCTGACCCGCAAATAATCGATAGTTCTAACATACGATTAGGTAGATTTTTAACATTGACATGCATTACTTTTTGGACAGTCTCAGATAAATAATCTGGCCGTCTGATTATTTCCATATATACAGAAGTATCCACAGGTAGGTATAATGGTTGAGATGGTACAGTATATGTGTAATGAACCTCGAAGACGGAACTATGTCGCAGTGTTGCATTTAAATCTATATAGTCTCAGCGATTTAATAAACGTTGTGACTGCTGAAGATTACGCAGAAAGGTAAGTAGACTACATTTCAACAGTGTGAAAGCATTAGTGGTATGTGATCTCTGAAACTAAAAAAAGTCTATAAATTCTATTAACTTTCTGTTCCCACTCTAGAATACACAAGCCAAAAGTGTATAAAAGAGTTTATATATCAAGAATGCGAACTCATAAATGATTAATGGTTCAAGGGACAGAGAGATAAGTAGTAGCTGGTTGTTAACTTAACCTTTGTTGGGGAGAAAGTCGCTAACTTTTGGATAATCATTTTGTTTGGCTTTAAGCAATACAGAACATCATCATCACCCCATGGAGATCATCAATGAAATCTCCTGGTGTAAAGAGAAACAAACAAGTCATTCACCTTCGAGCATTCGTGTACTTCCCAAAGATAATAAACAATCACTACTGTAAAATGTCAACGAATATTAAGTTTATCTTCAAGACTGTCTTAACTGCTTCTCTCTGTAAATTCCTGAAAACAGTGTTTTTGTTTTTGATCTGCTGTCTTTTGTCGGTGTTGCAAAACAGATTGATGTTGGTTTCAAAACACAGATTAATTCAAACATCTTTTTAATTGATTATATTAAATTAAACTATTCACGTTAACGGAAATTAAACATAGCAACGTAGATGTGAATACATAACTGAATAGGTGGTCGTGAAATTTTAGGTACTTGTCTGAGAAAATTCGATCTGAAATTTTTTCGACTTTAAATGTTTAAGATCATTCCTGTATACTTGACTGTTAATATTAGGGCAGCAAATTGAAAACCAGGATCCTGATTTGTTCTGGATAAATAATAGTCATTATTTTTCTGGACTTCCTCCTGGTAATTTGTTTTTTCGGGTATGATTTGGAAGATTTAGTTGAAAGATCCTGCGTATGTTACGATTCACCCTATCTAATCTCTTCAGAGTATGATTTATGGCGTTTGTTAAACTTTATTTCACTCAAATAAACCACTATAACTTACCGAACTGTTAATGTACCATCTGTAGAATATGAGACCCATGGATAAGATTGTTCATGTTTGGTACATTGATTAGTTTTCATTAAATCCTTCTGTGACTGTATAACATTTGCCAACTTTTCTAAGTATAATTTTAATAAAATATTAGACGATTTATCAACTTTTTCACTTTTATTTGTATACAGAGTAATTTGTGATGGAATTGATTCTATTCGTTTGGTAATGCTTAAATTTGTGATTGTTGACAATAAGATATTGTCCATTAAATCATGTTCAATTTTATTGAATAAATCCTTTTTATAAAACTGTATTAAAGCAGAACTTGGCACTGAAGTAGCTGATGTTATTTGATATAATTTCATAATTGGCATTCTAATTTTTTTAACTCTATTAAAACCAACTTTAAACAAGAGGGTGATTTTATTATCAGCAAATTTTTTATCTACTGACATGTTATTGTTAGTGGTGTCTTGAATTACATTGTAGTCGATATCATTAAAATCTTTGTCATGGTAATTCATTTGTGTATAGGAATTCATTTTACGATTAACCAAAGGATTTCTTGGCATAAAATTAAATTCTTTGAGGTTTAACAAGCTTGAATAAAGGATGTACTGTGGTTCACAATAACGAGGAAACTGTAAGTTTTCATAATTATAAGACACTTCACTAGAATAAAAAAGTGGTATTAAGCAAAAATGCATACATAATTAGAACTGTGATCGAAACCGATCACATTCAGTAATTTTTATATTGATTGCTAGTAATTTGGAACAGGACTAAACTTTTATGAGGATCAACATGAAAGTGGAGAAAACAACATTTTAACGATACTGAAAGATAGTAACCCTAAATGAAAGTTCAAATCGACAGGATGACTTCGACTGGAGAACACTATTCACATTCCTGTGTAAAGTTGGGGATCAAAAACAGATACTGAATGTGTTTATAAAAAACTGACATTAACTAAAGAAACATTGAGGAAAAAAAGTATGAACGGTTGGTATCTCTAATGAATTCTGAATTGGTAATCACAAATTGTCGTGCTTACCGTTAGATGTGAAAGTCCAGGATTCAACCCAATGCATAGTTGGGATAAAACACCTAAAAGTTCCAAACTATCAGTCTATGATAAAAACGCCTTCTGAAAATCATGTGTTAGTAATATATATATATATATATATATATATATATATATATATGACTTTTGATCTTTGAAATGCGATCAGGACTAAAGACTAAGTAAGTATGATATTGATTACTATTTATAGATCAATCTGTGCTAATATCTCAGTTTTATATTAGGGCGATCACTACCCGAATAGCCCAATGGTAATATTTCAGATTGTGCGAGCTTGACTCCCACAGGGAGCGTCAATTCCCTACGGATTGGAGGTGTGCTTTATTAACAAGTGCTAACTAGCAAGAAACCTAGATTCACAGATTTTTACCAATCACTTCCAAATACTTAACGTCAACGAAGTTTTCATCAAATCATCTCGATTGGTTACAATGCAACTTGATCAATAAATTTGACCAGTGCTTTAAGCATGACATAGGTTATTACTCCATAGACAATCACTGTGACTTTATTATTATTGTTATCATTCTCAGTTTGACTTTGTAAAGTTTACAAATTCAAATTATAATCTTAAACCAACTTTTGAGTTCCTGAAAACGATTTAAAACAAATTTACCAGATAAATAAACTTAAAAAGAATTTTGAATTTCAATAATAATAGTAAACGTTCTGTTGTTACTCACTTTTTCTTCAGAGCGATTGTCAATCGTGAACACACCCATTCTATTGTGTCCATAAAACTAATTAATATATTTTCATTTATCCATCCTATTAAATAAAAAGCTTAAATTAGACAGTACTGCTATGACTTTTATTAATAATAGTTCAATCTTTTAGTTCAGTCGATTGACTATATGAAATAAGCTTAATGATTGTTTGAACAACTTAATGAGATTCAGTATAATGGTCTTTTTACTGCATATATCCGGTAGGCAATTCTGTTTTGGTGTTTCCTTAACAAAACAAAAATATCAAAAACGGATTGAATTTTCTTATTTTCTATTTTCTCACACCTAAGGAATTTAGCGTGATTTATCGATAATCATAGTTAAGAGTACCCTATAGTTATGTTCAGTCTTACTTAGCTGTCTATCTGTGTCTTCTATTTTATCTACGTCGGAAGGATGAGGAGGGCACTAAAGAAACTCGTAAAACATAATAGTTATTAAACCTGGACTACCTATCAGTACAATAATTAAAAGCATTATTTAAACTAGTTATTTTGTATAACTAAATACATCATTATGAGTGTTCAATAAAACGAATATTAGTAGGTTGGATATTAACCAACTTAACCTCAAATTATAGGCACAAAATCAGATTGTGGTTCACCTAGCACGACCTTGGTGATTTACATACTTTTCACAGACTGTGTATTGCTATAGCATATTTACAAGAATGATTTGTATGTAGAAGATTCCGAGCATATGAAAATATGATAACTAATACTTTTGAAAAAGATTTGTTGTTCTTTCTTTATGAACGTTTATATTCAACGTCTATATTCACTTAGTATTGTTTGTTTGAATCTTCCCATTTATATTTAGGACTGCAACTGGTCAGTCTCTAATTGGCATATGTGCATACTGTGCGTATTGCCTCGATATAGCCTTAATTCAAAAGCATTGTAAGCAAAGGGTGGATAGCGGCCAATGAGTCATATTTTGATCTTGTTCATTATTCGCTTATTAACCTTGGCTATACTTTTATATGAGCATATATGTGTACACTTCGTATCTTATTCATCATATGTCTGTCACTCATTTTTGTCTGACTATAAATGTTGATTAACGCTTGCTTAAATCGGGTTGGCTTCCCAGCCATCTCCGATACGCATCATCTTTTGCCTCGCTCTCGAGTTGGCTTCCCAGCCATCTCCATTGCGCATGATTTTTGCTTCGTTCGCTTCATCACTCTGATTCTCTGGCCAAAATCATGACTGTAGAAAATATATGTATCC